>NC_049208.1:50580481-50679385 GCF_013347855.1 Anguilla anguilla
CTGGACAGTGGAGATTAACTTTAAAGCCTCTTTCTGGCTTTAAGCTCACTTTCATCACCCCGTCACAAATAAATGTATATTTAGAAAACAACTTTTTATTTTATTTAAAAAAAAGAAGCTATTTGTATTTATATATTTTGTATTATTATTATTTTTTTGTTTTAGCCTGAGGAGTGGAGAGGTGAGGAGCAGAGGGGTTGAGAAGGCCCCCCTGTTGTCATGGCTCTAGTGAGCCCTGCTGGTGAGCTTCAGATTTGTGCTCAGTCAGTTGGTGCCCCCCCCCCCCCCCCCCCCCCCCAGGCCCTGAGGACCCCTCGCCGTATGTCTGGAGCTTGAGATCTGCTGATTAGCAGCGCTGGAGCTTGTGGTCAGTGTAGGCTCAAAGAACGAAGAGGGGCCAAAACTGAGGAGGATTTATTTTAAAATCCCCCCCCCCATCCCATCCCCGGACATTTCTCCTTTCCTGTCTCTGCCTCTTTCTCTTCCTCTGTCCCCCTTTCATTCTCCCCTAACTCTGGTGGCGAGTGTGTCATTGTGCTTTTTCACACCACTTTCGATTTCGCTGTCATATCGTTTCTCTCATTTCCCTCCCTCTGTCTCTCTCTCTGTCTCTCTCTCTCTCTGTCTCTCTCTCTCTCTCTCTCTGACGGTTTTCCCTCCTTCAGTTTGTTTCCGTTTTCGCCGCGGCAAAAGGGCTGCCAAAGCAGTAAACAAAACAAAGGAGCCGATTTGAATATTGAACCAACAGCATCCCAAACACAGGGCGGTAATGACAGCGTAAAGTGTGCTTGTCGCAGACGCTAATTAGCAGTGTGGCATGAGTGGGCTCTGAAAGAGTCCCTGGAGCACTGCGGTTTTGGCGAGACCCCTTCACTTGGGAGCCGATTTTGGAGATTAGACTTCCTGCCAAGGACCCCACACACACACGTCCCACCGGGGGGAGGGGGGGGGGGCGGGGGGGTTACATTTCCTCTGTATTATTTCTTTTTCTTTTATCGTTTTTATTTCTCTTCCATCCACTGGAGGAGGAAGGAAATATAGTCTGGGTGTGTGAAGTGTTCACGACCCACCTGGGAGTGTTCGGTTGTGAAATAATCTGCCAGTGCTGTGTGCTGGTCTGGGATTTATTTATCTGGGCGTTTACCGAAAGCAAAGTGCAATGAAAATGACCCGTGACTGTACAAATGTAAGTTTACATATTGCTAAAAGCTTGGTCTTGGTCTGTGGTAGCACTACAACTTATTGGTTTCAGAACATTGGACAGCGCAGTGGATAAGTGGCACTGTGAGATGTCAGCTCTGATGTAAAGTTTGTTACGAACGTGCGTACACAAGCAAAGGACGTGTGGCGTGGAGACAGCGTGCACGCGTACAGGAAGTGGCGAGTTGTGTGTTTCCTGATCATCGTTCATCTGAAGTATTTTGCCCCTGCCCGCGCTTGGCACGTCTGGAAAAGTGAACTCAGCCATGGAGGCAGAAGTGCACTGATCTTCTGTGAATTTGAAGAGATTGTGCTCATTCATAATGAATTGTGAATAATAAGGCATTATGTCACTATCAAATGGACAGCTTTTACTGTGATTAAAGCAATTGCAACACAATTACATGCTCATCCTGATTTACTTTATTATTGCATATTTCTCACATTTGATGGTTTAGACAAAATGTAATATTAGACAAAGGGAAACACATTTTGAAAATTGTTATTTGATTTATTTAATGAGAAAGTTATGAAAGTGACCAAACACCCATATCACCCATGTGAAAAAATAATTGCCCCCTCAATTACTCAATCAAACAAATAACCAAATTTAATTACTAATTGGATTCAGCTTATTGAACACAGTCAAGCTTGATTGTAGCCAGCCCTGCCCTAACCTTAACATCAGAGTTAAATGGCCATGACAAAGTTTCAACAAGCACACTATACTACGACATAGCTCGGGAGGTAAGAGTGGTTGTCTGGCTGTCGGAGGGTTGCCGGTTCGATCCCCTGCCCTGGGCGTGTCGAAGTGTCCCTGAGCAGGATACCTAACCCCTAATTGCTCCCAACGAGCTGATTGGTACCTTGCATGGCAGCCTTTCACCATTGGTGTGTGAGTGTATGTGTGAATGGGTGAATGAGAGGCATCAATTGCAAAGCGCTTTGGATAAAAGCGCTATATAAATACAGTCCATTTACCATTTACTACAAAATGAAATTTCAGAAGAGATGATAACAAAAATGATTGAGATATATTAGTCTGGAAAGGGTTACACAGCCATTGCTAAGGCTCTGGGACTCCACTAAGCCACATTGAAAGCCATTATCTCAAAATGGAGAACACTTGGAACAGTAGTGAATCTTCCCAAGAGTGGCCAGCCTGTTAAAATTTCTCCAAGGGGGCTGTATTAACTAATTCGGGAAGTCGCAAAAGATCCCAGAACATCCAAAGAACTTGTGTTTTGTGTTTACTAAAGTTCCTTTTGACTAATATTATTTTTTATCCAAAGATCTGAAAACATCCTATGAGACAAATACGCAATAATAAAATAAATCGGGAATCAATCAATCAAATATTTTTCAAACAGCACTGTACGCCAACTGGGTAATCTGAACTAGGAAACGGAAGCAAAATGTTTGATGGAAATGTGATTGACAAAAATAGCATTACGGAGAAAAATGGGAGGGCAAGGCCGTGCTGACAGCCGAATGAGTGCGGCTGACGCATTTACAGATTGTTATCTGAAAGTGGACCGGGAGGAAATTACATTTCCACGCGGTGATAATGTACCAGATAATCCCTCAAGTGTCAGTGCATTGAAAAAATTATTCGTGTGTCCCGAAAATCAAATCATGTGCATTGGAGGACACAACAGTATGCGTGAGGTAATTACAGTAAACCTTATGAGGGAATGACTCAGTGCAGCGAGATACACATACATTTTGGACTTAGAATCGTAACATCGGAGGTGTTACTACCGTTTCGAAATAGTTTTTTTTTTTTAAATCGCTGTGCGCTTTGTTGTGTGCGTTTGAATACATGCCATTTTTTTATACGGTTTTAAAAGGTTTAAATGTCTTTTTTTGGTGTGCACATTGCTAACAAGGCAAGTTCACAAACCACTTTCTGATCCTTCGGCAATATTATTGTCGATCTTCAGCTGTAGGGCCTGTTTAACAGTCAATCCGAAAGGCAGGTTTTTTGTAAAACTCAGCCGCAGTCTTAAAATCAAACATCCGTCGTTAATTTTACTGGCTTCTGATCAAAGCGGGATCCCCTCAGTCTCAGTTTCGAAGGTCAGCCCGCCAGGTCTGTCCCTAAGTCCCCTGTCTGGGGTTACCGGTGTAGCGCTGAGGAGATTAGCCAAGGCCTTATAAGAGCTTGCTGACACGCTGTGCCGGTGCGGTGAGGGTGTAAGACTGAAGCAAAAACTGGACGGTCGTTACTCCCAGCAAAAATATATACAGTGCTCCCTAGCTGCCCACTAGTGGCCAGATGTTGGCACAGCTGTCCGTTCACCAGCAGACCCCCCCCCCCCCCCCCCCCCCCCGCCCACACAGGACCTTTACATGACCCTAATACTGTATTTTTATTTCCCTCTCTGAGAGACAATCCCAGGACAAATAGCCTGTTTTCCATCTGGCCCCAGACCATAGATGTAAACCTTAGCCTTTTGGCTAACTCTAGCATATTTACTGAGACTGTTTATCAATACGCACTTTCCCTGACAGACAAACCAAATAAGTAAATAAGTGTGTGGACTGTGCATGAGTGCTGCATAGCGTGGTCCCTCCCAGGGATTCGCATTCACAGACGTGTGTCTGTAAAAGTTTTTTGACTTTGACGGGGGAACAGAATTGCATTGTGGGCCGGAATCTTCAGCGCTTGACAGTTTTCCTTTTTCCCACTCTGAAGCCGCTGCCATGACGACAGACGAGGCCGAGAAGCAGAAGGAGCAGGCGCAGGACCCCGAGCCCTCGCCCCCCCAGGAGGCCCCCGCAGGCCACGCCCCCGGCTCCCCGCGGGACGACCCGCAGCCGAAGCCTCGCAGCCGAACCCCGGCGGGGCGGGGGCTCTCCCGCCTCCTCTCCTCCCTCCTGAAGAGGAGCTCGGGGTGCCCCGAGGGGGAGGGCCTCGAGGCCGAGCGGGCCGACCGCGACAGGGCGGGGCAGGAAGGGGCGGAGCTCAAAGCCCCCATCGCCGACCCCGAACCCGAGCTCAGAATCGAGGGGGACCCCACCCTCGACCAGCACTCCCTCAGCAGCGGGGAAATACAGGTGAGGCCACACCCATTCCACCTGTGAGCACTCAGTAGTACAGTACTGTCAGAACACTCACCCACTCGACCTGTGAGCACTCAGTAGGACAGTACTGTCAGAACCACACACACACACACACACTACACCTGTAAGCACTCAGTAGGACAGTACTGTCAGAACCACATACACACTACACCTGTGAGCACTCAGTAGTACAGTACTGTCAGAACCACATACACACACACACACTCCACCTGTGAGCACTCAGTAGTACAGTACTGTCAGAACCACATACACACTACACCTGTGAGCACTCAGTAGTACAGTACTGTCAGAACCACATACACACACACACACTACACCTGTAAGCACTCAGTAGTACAGTACTGTCAGAACACTCACCCACGCCACCTGTGAGCACTCAGTAGTACAGTACTGTCAGAACCACACACACACTACACCTGTGAGCACTCAGTAGTACAGTACTGTCAGAACCACACCCACTCCACCTGTGAGCACTCAGGAGTACAGTACTGTCAGAACCACACACCCACTCCACCTGTGAGCACTCAGTAGTACAGTACTGTCAGAACCACATACACACTACACCTGTAAGCACTCAGTAGTACAGTACTGTCAGAACCACATACACACTACACCTGTGAGCACTCAGTAGTACATACTGCCAGAACACTCACCCACTCCACCTGTGAGCACTCAGTAGTACAGTACTGTCAGAACACTCACCCACTCGACCTGTGAGCACTCAGTAGTACAGTACTGTCAGAACCACATACACACACACACTCTACCTGTAAGCACTCAGTAGTACAGTACTGTCAGAACCACACACACCCACGCCACCTGTGAGCAATCAGTAGTACAGTACTGTCAGAACCACATACACACTCCACCTGTGAGCACTCAGTAGTACAGTACTGTCAGAACCACATACACACACCCACTCCACCTGTAAGCACTCAGTAGTACAGTACTGTCAGAACCACACACACACTCCACCTGTGAGCACTCAGTAGTACAGTACTGTCAGAACCACACACACACTCCACCTGTAAGCACTCAGTAGTACAGTACTGTCAGAACCAAATACACACACACACTACACCTGTAAGCACTCAGTAGTAAAGTACTGTCAGAACCACACACACACACACACACTACACCTGTAAGCACTCAGTAGTACAGTACTGTCAGAACCACACACACACTCCACCTGTGAGCACTCAGTAGTACAGTACTGTCAGAACCACATACACACACACAATCCACCTGTGAGCACTCAGTAGTACAGTACTGTCAGAACCACACACACACTACACCTGTGAGCACTCAGTAGTACAGTACTGTCAGAAACACATACACACACACACTCCACCTGTGAGCACTCAGTAGTACAGTACTGTCAGAACCACACACACACTCCACCTGTAAGCACTCAGTAGTACAGTACTGTCAGAACCACACACACACTACACCTGTAAGCACTCAGTAGTACAGTACTGTCAGAACCACATACACACTACACCTGTGAGCACTCAGTAGTACAGTACTGTCAGAACCACACACACACTACACCTGTGAGCACTCAGTAGTACAGTACTGTCAGAACCACACACACTACACATGTAAGCACTCAGTAGTACAGTACTGTCAGAACCGCACACACACTCCACCTGTAAGCACTCAGTAGTACAGTACCGTCAGAACCACATACACACTACACCTGTAAGCACTCAGTAGTACAGTACTGTCAGAAACACACACCATCACCCTGCATACGCCGACTAAAGAGTTAAAGTGATTGAAGTACGTATTTGACCTAAGTCTAGCTGGATGATGTCATGATGATGCCTCTCCAGCTTAGCTGTGTCTGAGGTCAGTGATGCTCACCTGAGGCTCTTCAGTGGGCTGACTGCAGGTGCGCTTTGAGCTCCTGGCATTGGTGCCCGCTCCTGGGGTGCCTGCCCCGACCAGCCTATTGCGTCTGACACGCTCCTGCTTTTATGAGCTTGGCACAGGCAGCTGGGATTGGCTCGGTGGCACGGAGAGCTGGGATTGGCTCGGTGGCGCGGAGAGCTGGGATTGGATGGCACGCGCGGGAGGCCGGGATTGGCTGGCACGTGTGAGAGGCTGGGATTGGCTGGCACGTGTGAAAGGCTGGGATTGGCTGGCACTCATGGGAGGCCAGGATTGGTTGGCACTCGCGGGAGGCCAGGATTGGCTGGCACGCACGAGAGGCCAGGATTGGCTGGCTGCAGATATCGTTTTTGTACGCCGCTCACGTTCCTCGGGAACAGAAGTTTGCTCGACCTGCCGTCGCGAGCTATAAATTATTTATTTTCAGAGACTTTTTCGCTCGGCACAGTGTCAGTCAGCCTCTAAACGGTCGAGCTGAATACCAAGCACTTTTATTCACCTTGTATTCAAATACCACTGTCCCAGTCTGGTATCTGTATGCCATGAAGGTAAAGGGTGTAAAGTGGTCAAATATGTAGGTGTTAATTGCTGCTAATTGCGGTTAATGTGCTGATATCAACATCATGTTAACATATGAAATTCTGGGTCCTTTCAAGAAATCTAAGGAACAATATAGAAACTCCTCACTTTGTAGCAGAGTCAGTTATAAATGTTCATTCTCTTCAGACTGATCGCTGTATAGCTTAAGTGTCGAGTAATGTTCGCACTCTCTCCTCATTGGTTGCTCAGGTGCAGAACAGGCAGTAGTTCCATTTGCTTTTGTTTCTCGACACCCCGCCCTTCAGAAGTACAAGTTATGCGGCGCAGATGGCTGTCTGTCACGGCCGTTACCCACAATCCATCTCTTTTAATCCCGAGTGCCGAGGGCAGGGGCAGCGGGTGTCGGTTTTTTTGAATATGGGAGTTGGCAGATGTCCACTGTGCCAGTCTGCCAGTCTGCCAGGTTGCCCGGGGGTCTGATGGATGAGCGCACAGTCGCGGTTGCGTGGGCATTGTCAAACGCGTGCGTACGGACGGTCGGACGGTCGGGCGTGGCTGAGGCTCCGAGTCTCTCTCTCTCTCCCCCCCTCCTCTCCAGCTGGGCCCAGACCCCAAGGTGAAGGAGGAGGAGGCGGAGGAGGAGGAGGAGGAGGGAGAGGGAGAGAAGGTAGAGGAGGTGGAGAGGGAGGAAGAGGAGGAGGCGGAGGAGGGCGTGGAGGAGCAGGAGGAAGGAAGGGGGGAGAAGCCAGAGCGGGAGCAGGCGGAGGAGGAACAGGAGGCGGCAGAGGACCCCAAATCCCCCGCGCCCCAACGCCGCTCACGTGTCATGCATTGTAAAGTCACCCTGTTGGACGACACTCTGTATGAGTGTGAGCTGGAGGTAAGAACTACAGCTCCCAGAAACCCCAGTGATCCTTTACACACATCCTTTACACACAGGCCAGGAAGACAGTAAATTATCAATGAATTTCTCTGTCTTTGTCCCTTTTTCTCTTTTTCTCCCTGGCTCTTTTTCTTTCCATGTCTCTCTATCTGCCCCTCTCTCTCTCTCTCTCTCTCTCTCTCTCTCTCTCCCCCTCTTTTCCTCTTGCTCACGGTCAGAAACATGCCAAAGGCCAGGACCTGTTTGTCAAGGTCTGCGACCATCTCAACCTGCTGGAGAGGGACTATTATGGTCTGGCCATCTGGGAAACCCCCTCCAAGAAGGTACTGTGGGCCCCGCCCTGGGGGAATTCACCAAGGCTCTGAAGTACAGTACACACACACACACACACACACACACACACACTCGCACGCACGCACGCACACACACACACACACTTGCACGCACGCACACACACACACACACACTCGCACGCACACACACACACATACACACTCGCACGCACGCACGCACACACACATATACATACACATACTGCACATGCATTGTGGATTCTGAATACTGTCTGTGGGTTTGTCCACAAGCTCTGACACATTTGTAAGTATAGTAGGACGCTTTAAAACAGAACGTTCTTTCCCCTTAAGGTCTGGCTCGACTTGACCAAGGAGGTCCGCAGACAGGTGCAAGGTAAGCGATGTCATTGCTGGGCTCGTACTGCAGGGGGCGATCGACTCCGGGTGAGCTGAGCTCGCTGCAGGAAGGAAGGAACCCCTCCGCACAGTTTGAGCACACGAGACTGCAGATTGCGTGGGGGTGATGTTATCAAAGCGCTGCACTGTCAGCGTTGAGTGTATAAGACATCGGCAGCCCTACATTTTAAAAGTCAGACAGTCACAGCAGAACATTGACATTGACAAGTGGTCCGTGGTTTCACTGAAGGCAATCTAAAGGTCACATGTTCGATTCCTGGGTAGGGCACTGCTGTTGTCCCCTTGAGCAAGGTACTTAACCTGCATTGCTTCAGTATATATCCAGTTGCTCTGGATAAGTTGCTCTGGATAAGAGCGTCTGCTAAATGCCTGTAATGTAATGTAATGGGTGGTTCTGTTATGGTCCTAATATGAAACACACCCCACACACTGGTGAAATTATTTTGAGTTAGGTGCTGTGTGTGTCCCACACTGCTTGGAAAGCACAGCTGTAATTCACTATGTCATTTTTACCAGAGATTCACTAGATGGGCGACATAGCTCAGGAGGTAAGACCCATTGTCCGGCAGTCGGAGGGTTGCCAGTTCAAACCCCGCCCTGGGCCTGTCGAAGTGTCCTTGAGCAAGACACCTAACCCCTAACCCCCAACTGCTTTGGCGAATGAGAGGCATCAATTGTAAAGCGCTTTGGATAAAAGCGCTATATAAATGCAGTCCATTTACCATTTACCAGATGCTCAGCTTTGTGTCCTTAACATTTGAAGTTATTAAAATTCCAATTTGATGCCTGTTATGAATATTCATTAAAAGACGTCACCAAGTACAGTACTGTGACAATGGACATTCTGTATAGTAATATCGTACCATAAACTCCTGTTGCTGTTTTTAAGAAGCAGAATGGATAGAAGTAATGCTGGAGCTGAGTATCTAGCGGGTCAGTAATATCTATGGTTTTACCCTCCATTGTTTCCCCTAGGCAGCTCCTGTGACTTCACCTTCAATGTGAAGTTTTACCCGCCAGATCCAGCTCACCTGACAGAGGACATCACCAGGTAAGCCACGCCCAGCTGAACCTGACAGCCTGTCGTTCCTGCTGGTGCTGACTCCCTGGCCCCTGACCCCTTGACCCTTGACTCTTGCAGGTACTTCCTGGTCCTGCAGCTGCGCAAGGACATCCAGAGCGGGCGGCTGCCCTGCTCCTTCGTCACGCTGGCGCTTCTGGGCTCCTACGCCCTGCAGTCGGAGCTGGGCGAGTACGACCCCGATCTCCATAGCAACGACTACGCCAAAGAGCTGCGGCTGGCCCCGGGGCAGACCAAAGAGCTGGAGGAGAAGATGATGGAGCTGCACCGCACCTACAAGTAACACACACACACACATACAGATACACACCGCACCTACAAGTAACTCACACACACACACACACACACGCCTACAAGTAACTCACACGCACACACACACGCACCGCACCTACAAGTAACTCACACACACACACACACACACACACACGCACCTACAAGTAACTCACACACACACACACACACACACACACACACACCTACAAGTAACACACACACACACACACACACACCCATCTGTATGCTATAAGCTGGTGAAGCTGGTACTCCTGACGCTGCCCATCTGTCTGTCTTTAGGGCTATGACTCCAGCTCAGGCTGATTTGATGTTTCTGGAGAATGCCAAGAAGCTGGCCATGTATGGGGTGGATCTCCACCAGGCTAAGGTAGGGTCAAGACCCACTCACCATTCTGTGATTGGTTTCAAACTTCCACACCAGGCCATAGTGCGGTCTAAACCCACTCACCATTCTGTGATAGGGTCAAACTTCCACACCAGGCCATAGTGGGATCTAAACCCACTCACCATTCTGCGATAGTCAAACTTCTACATTAGGTCATGGAGGAGGCCATATTCATGGCTTTTTTGCTTTTGTGCTGTTTTTCATGCATGTGCTAGAGGCACCTGCACAGAGAACATCACCACAGAAACTCCTGTACAGGTGTCATTTTGTTCACTTTAAAAAATCCACCGTGAAGTAAACATAAATAAATAAATAAATAAATAAATAAATATGGGAGACCTCAAATTTTGTGAAAAATTTTGTACAAGGCTCCCTAACACAGTGTTGCATTAAGGTTAAAAAGCCTTAATTAAACTGGCATATCCAGAGTATTTCTTTATACATCACAGGAGGCAAAGTTAACTGCTGCCCATGTGCAGTATGGTTCAGACAGCCTTCACCAGGCATAATAATAATAATAATAATAATAATAATAATAATAATAACAATAATAATAATAATAATAATAATAACAATAATAATAATAATAATAATAATAATAATAATAATAGTAATAATAATACATTAAATATTCAGGTTTCCTCATTCCTCCCAGCTGGCTCTAGGTCACATGGTACTTTGTGTGAATCATGCATCGTACTTTATGCCTCAGATGAAATCCGCTAAAGAGAGAGAGATGGCCAGGAAATCGCGCACCCCAGAGGGCGAGCAGGGGTAGTGCCGCTGGTTGGGGTGTGAGGCTGAGAGCCTGGCATCCATGTCGTGTCTGAAAAAAGGCAGGAGCTTAAAGAGGCCGCTGGAACATCGGCGGAAAGCGGGTCAATCTGTTCACGTCAAACACAGGGATTAGAGAGACATCTGGCGGAGCGGGAGCTGTCTGTTTGAGCCGTCTCTCTCTGTCCCTCCGTCCGTCCATGCGTGTCCGTGCGTCCGTCCGCTCAGGACCTGGACGGGGTGGACATCATGCTGGGCGTGTCCTCCGGCGGGCTGATGGTCTTCAAGGACAAGCTGAGGATCAACCGCTTCCCCTGGCCCAAGGTCCTCAAGATCTCCTACAAGCGCAGCGGCTTCTTCATCAAGATCCGCCCCTCCGAGGTGCGGCCTCCGCCGTCCCACAATGCACCTGGAGCCTCAGCCGGGCCCAGACCTCCCTGCCCGCCTGCCTCTTCTGAAATTTCCTTCATGTTTATATTCGTGCTCATGAACAGTAGCTGTTCGGAGGCTCTATAATACTTTTTAAATGTTATATTGTAACGTTCCAGTATTATGTTTACATGCTTATAATAATTAATGATTCTGATGAGTAAAATATGAGCTTTGTCTCAGGGGGACTTTGTTTTATACATGTTTTATGTAAAATATATAAGTGCTGACTCAGCAAGGTGGCAGCAGACCTATGCCCTGACCCTATGTTACAGCTGGAGCACTACGAGAGCACTATTGGCTTCAAGCTGCCAAACTACAAGGCCTCCAAAAAGCTGTGGAAGGTTTGTGTGGAGCACCACACATTCTTCAGGTGAGTTACGGGAGGCTCTGGTCCCCCCCCCCCCCCGGCCACTTTCCCTGTACTGTCAATCACGAGGGTTCCACTCGCCCCAGCTCTAAGCTCCGCCCACTTTCCCTGTACTGTCAATCATAGGGGTTTCACTCGCCCCAGCTCTAAGCCCCGCCCACTTTCCCTGTACTGTCAATCATGAGGGTTCCACTTGCCCCAGCTCTAAGCCCCGCCCACTTTCCCTGTACTGTCAACCATGAGGGTTCCACCTGCCCCCAACTCCACACCCCGCCCCCTTACCCTGTACTGTCAATCATAGCAGTTCCACCTGCCCCAACTCCACACCCCGCCCCCTTACCCTGTACTGTCAATCACAAGGGTTCCCCTCGCCCCAGCTCTAAGCCCCGCCCACTTACCCTGAACCGTCAGTCACAGGGCTGCTATCCTGGCTGTTCAGTGGGCTGTATGTTCCTCAGACGGCGTTAAGCGGTTACTTGCTCCCTGCAGTGTTCTGTCCCAGTGTAATTGTTTAACGAGGCGGACCAGATGCCCGTCCCGGAGGACAGAGAGGCTGGCCAGGCACAGGGCGTGAGGTCAGGAAGCCGGAGATTTAGATGAAGCCTGTCACACGAGGTCATCGCTGGCCCTCAGCACCCTGACTGCAAGCCTGGACTCTACGTTCAGTTTCACGGCTCACAGCGCACATCTGTTTATTCAGCGGACTCTCTCACCCTGAGAGAACTGCAGTGTACAATAGGGAGAGATCTGCACCAGCACGTATACACACATTGAGTGTAACACACGCTAGGCAAAGCGACAGTGTAGCACAGTGGGTAAGGAACTGGGGTTGTAACCGAAAGGTCGCAGGTTCGATTCCTGGGTAGGGCACTGCCGTTGTACCCTTGAGCAAGGTACTTAACCTGCATTGCTCCAGTATATATCCAGCTGTATAAATGGATGCAATGTAAAATGCTATGTAAAAGTTGTGTAAGTCGCTCCGGATAAGAGCGTCTGCTAAATGCCTGTAATTTCCTTTTTGTAGGGGGCTTTTGAAGGGGGGGGGGGGGGAGAGGGTAGCAGCGGGCCCTGATGCCTCTTACGTCTGCAGGCTGACCTCCACGGAAGTGGCCACCACGCCCCGCAGGTTCCTGGCCCTGGGGTCCAAGTTCCGCTACAGCGGGCGGACCCAGGCCCAAACCCGACAGGCCAGCTCCATGATTGACAGGCCGGCCCCCATGTTCCAGAGGTCCTCCAGCAAGAGGGCGTCTCGCAGCCTGGACGGAGGTGTGTGTGTGTGTGGGTGTGTGTGTGTGTATGTGTGTGTGTGTGTGTGTGTGTGTGTGTGTGAGTTTAGGTGTGTGTGTGTGTGTGTGTGCGTGTGAGTTCATGTGTGTGTGCCTTTGTGTTTAGTCTGTGTCTTATGTACACATAGTGTTTAAGTACAGTGATAAACATTGTAGAGGAACAGATTCATTTGAAATGTGTACGTTAGGGAAGGGAACACAGGTGTTTAGTTATGCTAAAAAATAGTTTGGATGACCCAAAGGAGCGTTTGTCCCTGTTTGCCCCAGCTGGAGGTAAGTCTATCTGAGCCTCTCTTCTGCAGCCAATCCAAGAGAGGAAGGAAGACGATGATTGGTTCCTTCAGTTGCATTCTGACCAATCACAGCCCACCTCTGCATCATCAGGCACTTTTTCCAGGTTCTTTTGGCCCTATTTTTGGCCTGGCTTCGGATCTCTTCCCGCCTACAGCCTTTCAGCTCGTCTGGAACAATCTGCTCACATCAAAGAACGGCTGTCTCCAGAACCTCTGTGGACTCATCCTGCCTGGCCTTTTAAACTCTTTCAGTTACACCTGACTCAGCACCACAATGAGGTGGATGGTGATTGGCTTGTTCTGTCAGACCACGCCTCCTTCATAGTCCCTCCTCCTATCACCTGGTAGACATTTAAGGCTCTGCTAAGCTTTGAAGCCACCTGCCCCTTGCGGGAGCATTCCTCGATCGATAACGCTGATCTGATCCGTGTAAGGTTCAGCCCAAACCTACTCTCTCCTCTTTCACACTGACCTGGTCTCTCTGAGCTTCAGCCCAAACCTACTCTCTCCTCTTTCACACTGACCTGGTCTCTGAGCTTCAGCACTAATCTACTCTCCTCTCTTTCACACTGACCTGGTCTTTGAGATTAAGTACTAACCTGCTCTCTCCTCTTTCACACTGACCTGGTCTCTCTGAGCTTCAGCACTAACCTACTCTCTCCTCTTTCACACTGACCTGGTCTCTGAGCTTCAGCACTAACCTACTCTCCTCTCTTTCACACTGACCTGGTCTCTCTGAGCTTCAGCACTAACCTACTCTCTCCTCTTTTACACTGACCTGGTCTCTGAGCTTCAGCACTAACCTACTCTCCTCTCTTTCACACTGACCTGGTGTCTCTGAGCTTCAGCACTAACCTACTCTCTCCTCTCTTTCACACTGACCTGGTCTCTGAGATTAAGTACTAACCTACTCTCTCCTCTTTCACACTGACCTGGTCTCTCTGAGCTTCAGTACTAACCTGCTCTCTCCTCTTTCACACTGACCTGGTCTCTCTGAGCTTCAGCACTAACCTACTCTCCTCTCTTTCACACTGACCTGGTCTCTGTGAGTTTAGCACTAACCTACTCTCCTCTCTTTCACACTGACCTGGTCTCTGAGCTTCAGCACTAACCTACTCTCCTCTCTTTCACACTGACCTGGTCTCTCTGAGCTTCAGCACTAACCTACTCTCTCCTCTTTCACACTGACCTGGTCTCTCTGAGCTTCAGCCCAAACCTACTCTCTCCTCTTTCACACTGACCTGGTCTCTGAGCTTCAGCACTAATCTACTCTCCTCTCTTTCACACTGACCTGGTCTCTGAGATTAAGTACTAACCTACTCTCTCCTCTTTCACACTGACCTGGTCTCTCTGAGCTTCAGCACTAACCTACTCTCTCCTCTTTCACACTGACCTGGTCTCTGAGCTTCAGCACTAACCTACTCTCCTCTCTTTCACACTGACCTGGTCTCTGAGCTTCAGCACTAACCTACTCTCTCCTCTCTTTCACACTGACCTGGTCTCTGAGCTTCAGCACTAACCTACT
Organism: Anguilla anguilla; assembly: GCF_013347855.1. Classification (NCBI taxonomy): domain Eukaryota; kingdom Metazoa; phylum Chordata; class Actinopteri; order Anguilliformes; family Anguillidae; genus Anguilla; species Anguilla anguilla. Next base: position 50,595,232 of record NC_049208.1, read on the forward strand.
CTCCTCTTTTACACTGACCTGGTCTCTGAGCTTCAGCACTAACCTACTCTCTTCTCTTTCACACTGACCTGGTCTCTGAGATTAAGTACTAACCTACTCTCTCCTCTTTCACACTGACCTGGTCTCTCTGAGCTTCAGCACTAACCTACTCTCTCCTCTTTCACACTGACCTGGTCTCTGAGCTTCAGCACTAACCTACTCTCCTCTCTTTCACACTGACCTGGTCTCTCTGAGCTTCAGCACTAACCTACTCTCCTCTCTTTCACACTGACCTGGTCTCTGAGCTTCAGCACTAACCTACTCTCTCCTCTTTTACACTGACCTGGTCTCTGAGCTTCAGCACTAACCTACTCTCCTCTCTTTCACACTGACCTGGTCTCTGTGAGTTTAGCACTAACCTACTCTCCTCTCTTTCACACTGACCTGGTCTCTGAGCTTCAGCACTAACCTACTCTCCTCTCTTTCACACTGACCTGGTCTCTCTGAGCTTCAGCACTAACCTACTCTCTCCTCTTTCACACTGACCTGGTCTCTCTGAGCTTCAGCACTAACCTGCTCTCTCCTCTTTCAAACTGACCTGGTCTCTGTGAGTTTAGCACTAACCTACTATCCTCTCTTTCACACTGACCTGGTCTCTGAGCTTCAGCACTAACCTACTCTCTTCTCTTTCACACTGACCTGGTCTCTGAGATTAAGTACTAACCTACTCTCTCCTCTTTCAAACTGACCTGGTCTCTGTGAGTTTAGCACTAACCTACTATCCTCTCTTTCACACTGACCTGGTCTCTATGAGTTTAGCACTAATCTACTCTTGCTCCTCTTTCACACTGACCTGCTCTCACAAACTGCGCCTCCACTTTTTTTTGACCAGTTGGTTCTCTTGGTTTTGCTTGACTCATCGTTGTTGGGCCTCCGGATGTTGTTTTTGTGACCTTTTCATTCTGCGAGGAACAGTAGATGGCTCTGGTCTTCAGTCAGACAGAAATCTGTCTTGTTCTCAAGGAGAAAGTCCCTTAATTCCCTTAGGGATTCCCTTCATTCCGTATCTCTGAAAAGAAATCTATGGCACAGGCATTATAGCAGACGGACAAGCCTGTGCTTGTCCTTATCGACTCTGAGCGGCTGCATCCGGGAGAACGCCCTGCGCGGTCAGCGGCTACCTGCGCATCTCCAACGCTGGCTTTCGATTGGGCCGTGGGGGGATTGGGGCGGGACAGTTAGCTCACCACTGCCCTCTGCTTGTTGTGGGAGCAGTGACCACAGCGTGTGAATTGGTGTGTCTTTGTGTGGAAGTCCCCTATCTCCCAGTCTCTATGACTGAGTGTCTTTCTTCTCTTTTATAGTTCCCATCTCTCTACGTACAGTACTAAATAAAGTATGACAGTACTACTTGTGTGTGATATCTGTAGCATGACGGTAAGTGTAGCTGATCATTAGACTTCAGGGCCAGCCTAGGATTGGGAGTAGTTATCAACAGGGTATTTCCTGCTGTTTGTCATTAGTCTAACCCACTTTTGATTTTGTCCACCCCCCTTCGTTTTTTTGACCCCTGACCCTTGACCCCTGACCTCCCTGCAGCGGTGGTGGTGACCCCGGACAAGAGCGCCCGTCCCGTCAGCGCGCCCCTCATCTCCCCGGCCCCGTCCGGGGGGGAGGCCGCGCCCGCCCCCGGCCCCGCCCCCGTCACCACGGCGACCCCCCGCACCAGACGGCGGGACCCCGGGACGCCCTCGCGGCGCGCGCCCCGCTCGGAGGAGCGCAAGGCGGAGCGCAAGGCCGAGGCGAAGGCGGAGGGCCGGGCGGAGAGGTCGGCCAGGGCGGAGCCTCGGTCGGAGGTCAAGGTACAGGAGCAAACCCGGGGGGGGGGGGGGAGTGGGTTCTGACTGTAAACTGCTCTGCTCCTTCTTTGCTCCTTTTTGCTACAAGGAAACATTTTATGCTCTGTATAAGTCAACACATTATTATTATTTTTATTTTTATTATTATTATTATTATTATTATTATTATTAATAATAATAATAATAATAATAATAATAATAATAATAATAATAATAATGAATGAATGAGTCATTGCATTTATATAACACTTTTCCTGAATGCTCAAAGTGCTTTACAGTGATGAGGGGGAGCTCACCTCACCCACCACCGTTGTGTAGCACCCACCTGGGTGATGCACGGCAGCCATTTTGCACCAGAACGCTCACCACACATTATTATTATTCTTATTAGGGGTCCAAGCAGCGAAGCTGGTGGATCCCTATTGTATCTGTTAGGATTGTTATTAGGGGTCCAAGCAGCGAAGAAGACATCCATCAGCTAGATATTTCATGACTTTTCCAACATAGTAAAGGCCTTTACCCCTAGCGGCTAGGAGACATCCATGGCGATGCAGTAGATATGTTGGGTGAAGGTATATGATCATGAGGACAAAACCATTTAACCCTCCTCTTATGTTTGGGGTCAATTTGACCCCATTCAATGTTTACTGTCTCTAAAAATATGGTTACCATACTTTTTTCAGCTAGATATTTCATGACTTTTCCTAACTTTATAGGGAAAACATGGCAAACATGAAATTAACTGAAAAAAAATATTTTCAATGTCCTGTACACATGTTGTACGCATCGGTGTTGTTGGGGTCATTTTGACCCCAAGCTCTATTGTTATATAAAACCATCATTTTGATCTTATTTTTGTTGTGTTGGCTGAGGGCACTTTCACATTAATTTGTGTGTGTGTGTGAGAGAGAGAGCATGCGTGTGTGCATGTGTGTGAGGAGAAAACATAGTTCCCACGAGATCTCTGATACCACATTCTGACCCTCCTTTTGTTTCTCAACCACCAGTAAACTGTCCTGTCATCTCTCAACCCCCAAGAAACCTCCCTGTCATCTCTCAACCACCAAGAAACCTTCCTGTCGCCTCTCAACCACCAATAGACCCTCCTGTCATCTCTCAACCCCCAAGAAACACCCCTGTCATCTCTCAACCACCAAGAGCTGACATGTTCACTTCCAAAAATGGAGTACTATGGTTCAGATCCCCAGCTGAAAGACAGGGTAGACTTAGTGCTGCTAATGTCATCAAAATGGTTCCAGGCCCCACCAGATATGCTAGCAGTCACGTACAAGACATTCACCTGACAAAAGCGCTTTTAGTTGCATATTTAACGTTGCCTATCGGGTTTTGTGAAACAACTGTTATAACCTGTTAGTCAGAGCCGTATGCCAATGACCTCATGTCAGCAGTCAACCAATCATCTTCTTTACGGCGTATGCGGGCACTGGTTACTATCTACACGCTTTTAATTTCTTGAGGAGGTATGCGTCTTCAACGCGGCCATGGTCTGCAACCGCACATGCCGCACATTGAGCACAACCCCTACACAGACCCATTTTTATGTGCACTATGCAGAAGTATAAAACAGCCTTTAGTGTTACAACATAGTAAAGGCCTTTACCCCTAGCGGCTAGGAGACATCCATGGCGATGCAGTAGATATGTTGGGTGAAGGTATATGATCATGAGGACAAAACCATTTAACCCTCCTCTTATGTTTGGGGTCAATTTGACCCCATTCAATGTTTACTGTCTCTAAAAATATGGTTACCATACTTTTTTCAGCTAGATATTTCATGACTTTTCCTAACTTTATAGGGAAAACATGGCAAACATGATATTAACTGAAAAAAAAAATTTTCTATGTCCTGTACACATGTTGTACGCATCGGTGTTGTTGGGGTCATTTTGACCCCAAGCTCGATTGTTATATAAAACCATCATTTTAATCTTATTTTTGTTGTGTTGGCTGAGGGCACTTTCACATTAATTTGTGTGTGCGTGTGTGTGAGAGAGAGAGCATGCGTGTGTGTGTCTGTGTGCGTGTGTGTGAGGAGAAAACATAGTTCCCACGAGATCTCTGATACCACATTCTGACCTTCCTTTTGTTTCTCAACCACCAAGAAACCCCCCTGTCATCTCTCAACCACCAAGAAACCCCCCTGTCATCTCTCAACCACCAAGAACTGACATGTTCACTTCCAAAAATGGAGAACTACTATGGTCCGGATCCCCAGTTGAAAGACAGGGTAGACTTAGTGCTGCTAATGTCAACAAAATGGTTCCAGGCCCCACCAGATATGCTAGCAGTCATGTACAAGACATAAAGTCTGCATTTGAACTCTTCATAACACCATCTATGCAAAAGGATATTCTTGAGATGACAAACTTAGAGGGGAGGCGTGTGTATGGTGACAATTGGAAAGAGCTGGATGTGACCCACTAGCAATCCTATATTGGGTTGTTTATTTATTGGGTTGTTAATTTGAAAATCGTAGGAGGGTTAAAAATTGCTCCATAGGGGGAGCGATAGTGCCAATGCTTGGACCCCTCCCAACGCCGCTTGCGGCTTTCATTATTATTATTATTATTATTATTATTATTAGTATTATTAAGTAGTTGTAGAAATGTTATAACAACTAGCGCCACATACAGGTTCATCTCTAATCGGGGTGAACAGCAGTGTGCAGGTAAGGGAAGTGCACAGGCAGACTCGCAGCGCCGTTGTCCTGTGCTGCAGCTGACCTGGCCGTTCTGCCGCCGCCTGTGTTTTGTCCTCGGGGAGTAAAACCGCAGACATTGGCGGAAGAGTTTTAAAATCGGGGGCAGCGGGCGTGGAAACGAGAGCGGGGTGTTTGCTTCGCCGTCGCTCGCCGCTGATGCTTCCGCTGCCTCGTACTCCTCCCCCGCCGGCTCGCCCTCCGCGAGGGGTTTTCGGCAGCTGTTCCCCGAGCCGGGGCGGCAGTCGCCCGCCGCCGTTTCTGTCAAACGGTCGGCGGATGATGGAGTGCGAGCAGCTTGGAGGACCCCGCGGTCCCGCTGTGAAGCGCACGGGCCGAGGACACCGTCAGTTGCCTCTGCGCGGATAAAACCGCTTCCTGTTCGGCGTAGGCTCCTACACGCCGGGCGCGGTCGATGGGAGGACGCTCGCGACCGTTTTAAAAATCGGTTCTGCCGCACGGACCTGGTACAGCGCGGAGCAGAGGTCCGCGCGGGCCTATTTGTCGCGCCCCGCGCCACGCAACATTACAATTTTACTCCTGCCCGCCCCCCCCCCCCAGCGCGTCCAACGTCCGCCGCTGAAGGGTAAAGCCTACTCTTATACGGTTCGTTGGTGAAGTCGCACATCCTCCGACAGAAGTGGCTTCGCGGTTGGCTCCGTTTGTTTCAACGGGATCCGAGTTTTAGCGCCCGCAAGGCCTGATGGGATAGCTGCCCGTTGCTAGGCAAGTGGGCGGAGCGACCGTAAAGACGGGGGAACGCGGTGCGATAACCAATCGGATTAAAGGATCCGGTCTTCGATTTCAAACTGTATTTCCCCATTCCAGATAGCTCTGTTGGGAGGACTCGTTAATTGTTGATTTGTGGGAATTTCCGAAAAACACACTGTATGCTAGCGCTTTTGAACATTTGTTCAAAGCTAACAAATGGAAGTTCGTTTCCAGCACCATCGACGAGTGTTACAGTTTGGAGTCCTATAACCCGGAAGTAAGATTGCATTTTTGAGCCATGGTTTCCCTCGTGCATTGTTCCCATAGGGATTGTTTTCTGTGGTAAATAAGGTCTGTGGTTAACGTAGGCCTAAGAGAGTTTCGCGTTTTGTTCTACAAGATAAATTTCACTCATTTCATTAATATCTCAACCGTGAATTTCAAAGCTGTAGGCCTGACTCTCTCACTGTTTGCCCTCAAACACCTGCCATCTTAAATTCAGTTAGCACCTCACCAGATAAATGCCACAACGAAGGTCAGCGTGCACTGGCATTTACTGTGCTGTTTTTAGCTCATTGTAGCTTCAGTCCGGGGGTTCTGACCAAATGTGGTTGCAGAAAGGACGGAGTCATTGCTGTGATCTCGAAAGAACAAAACAAAAACCGAGATGTTATCGAAAGAACAAAACAAAAACCGAGATGTTATCTACCGAGCTCCCGATGAACAGAGTCGGTGTCCTGCGAGAGGGTGTGATGTACCTCTGGCTCGGGGGGAAAGTCCATAACCACAATTTTCTTTCATTTTAAAAACGGCCCACTGTGGAAAATGAATCCTGAGAGCCACTGGCCTGGGACTTTTCTATTAACTGAGCTTGTGCTGTTTTTATTGAGCGATGTCCAGGCCCCCCGCCTTTCTAACCACCATTTAACACTTCCTGTTTCTTGGTGCGGGACCTTGGCGAAGCCCACGGTGAATTTATGTGCCTGCGCATTTATAGTGTGGTGCGCGGTAAAATGTCCAGTGCTAACTCAACTCTGAACAGATGAGTACCAACTCGGAGCAGGACCGAATGTTATCTGTTACAGGGATATTCACACAGCGAGCAACTCGGTTGATGGGTTGCTGAAGTTTACGACTGGTTGCCCAGTTGCTTGTGTTGCTGGGCGTCGCTGAGCTACATAGAGAATGAATGGACTTCGGTTGACGAGTTGCCCGTTGTGTGAACGCACCGTTAGAGTTGAATTAGCACTATTAGAGTCGAATTAGCACTATTAGAGTCGAATTAGCACTATTAGAGTTGAATTGCACTATTAGAGTTGAATTGCACTATTAGAGTCGAATTAGCACTAGACGTTTTGCTGCGCGGTAGCCGAGGCTAAAGCTGTGCGAGTGCTTGTGTGTGAGGCCCTGTGAGTGAATTTGGACTGGCGCCGCCCTGCTGGCCGGGGGTCTGAACTGTCTCTGTGCCGCTGCAGGCGGTGGCGAGGAGAGAGAGGCGGCACGCGCAGATGGTTACCGCTGCCAACGGGGAGAGGAAGTCGCAGGTTTGTGCCCCGCGCCCGACGCATGGGGGGGGGGAGGGGAGGATGGGGGGGGGGTGCGGAGAGCCGAGGGGGGGTCCTAATCTTTGCCCTTCTCTTCCCGCCCCCGGTGGAACCCGCAGTCGCCACGGCAGGGGACGGACCCGACGCGGAGGAAGGTCAGAGCCGTCTACGAGGACTTGCACCATCCTCATCCTCGCTTCCATCTACCCCTTTTTGTTTTTTTGCAAAAAAAAAAAAAATGAAAAAAAAAATCCCGTGATTTTTTTGTGGGCCTGCTTTCCTCGTCGTTTCGGTTTATTTAAAGGGACGGTGCGCTGTTTTGTGTGATTTCAGTTTGGCTGTTTATCTGTGATCGCCTTGGCTTCGGCTGTGAGGAGTTCTACGTTCGGCCGCTGCTTAAATGGCTTCCATAAGGACAGAATGCTTCCCCCCCCATATTGAGACCTGGTCATGCTGGGAAGAGTTTCAGCAACACCTGCTGTCCAATGTTTGTTTGGTTTCATATACAGGCGGTGTACTTTGCTTTTATTGTTTTTTAATTTTTAGTTTTTTCTTGCTTATTTGTTTGGAGTGCAGCTAAAATAGAATAGAGTGTTGGAGTGTTCCACTGTGCACACAATGTAGTGCTTAGTTTTCATGAACAAAACTCACCAAATGGAGGATGGATGAAACTAGCCTAGCTTCTGCACTCAGTGCCGGTCAGTCCTCATGGGCAATGGTGATACAGCTCGTCAGTTCAGCGCTTGTGAAGGTTGCCATCTGGCAGTTCCCCTAGGACAGGGGTCCTCAGTCTTATCCAGAAAGGGCCAGTGTGGGTGCAGGCTTTTATCTCAACCAGGCAGTGACACTCCTGATTCTACTAACTGAGGCAAAGACTCTAGTGGTTGATTAGTAGAAGCAGGTGTGTTACTGCCTGGTTGAGATAAAAGCCTGCACCCACACTGGCCCTTTCTGGATAAGATTGCCCTATGACATAATACACGTGCTGTCCAAGACACGACCCACAATGCACCACAAGCGCAAACTCGGCAGATTCTGATTCGGCGGTCCTTTCCCATGCAACGCTGGGCTCCTCTCTCCTCCCAGGCCTGCCAGTCCTCCACAGTACCTCACCCCCCCTTCCCCATCCCGCACTGAGGCTGTCACAGAGAAGCCTCCCAAAATTACCTCACGAATCTTGACTAAAACGGAGAAGGGCGAGATTCTATTTTCAGAGCAACAAGGAATGACTTTAGGTGTGCACCTTCAGGCTTACGTCCGTCTGTTCGCCGGTGTCGGGCTCAGAATGCGAAATCCGGTCGAGTTATCCGCAGGTTATTTAAGGCAGCGTTTCCCAACCTTTCTCCTTCCGCGGCACACTTTCCAAATTTACAGTATCTCACGGCACACAGAACGCCGACAGAAAAAAAACCGCGAGCGACGAACTGACGTCGGTGTGACGTGCGAGCAGTAGGCCTAAATGTTCTTTTGGGGTTTTTAATTAAGCGATGTGCATTTTAATGACATTTATTTTGGCTTTTTTTAATGGGATTTGCTCATTTAAGTTTTTTTAAATTCATTTTATATTACATTTTTTAAAGGATTTTTCACACGGCACAGCTGACCTCGCCTGACGGCACCCCAGAGTGCCGCGGCACACCGGTTGGGAGACGCTGATTTAAAGCACTTTTTTTGGAAGGCTCCCGCTCTGAGCTGGAGGGGCTGTGAGCACACGTAAGCCTCAGTGTTCGGTTGCCGGGCAGAAACTCCGTCCCTCGGAACATTCTAGAACACGGTGCGATACGAAGCCCAGATCCGCCTGGCAGCCGCAGCTCAGGGGGGGACGTTAGGAAACACGAAATGGCCCCCATTTCCGTGACACACAGGCGGTACTCAGAATTAGCGCTGGAGCTAGAGCTAGCGCTTTCGCCACGTGCGGGGGGCTAAAATCAGAGCTCGGTCTCTTCTCCTGTCCTGTTCTCTCCTCCTCCCCCCACCCATTACATCACCCCCTGACCCTTGACCCTTGACCCTTGACCCTTCACGGCCATCCATCCATCCCGCACTCTGAGCATCCCAGCCTCCGTACGGTCTCTCTGGTGGGGGGGGGGGGGGGCTTGGGGGTTCGGACATTAACGACGAAAGTGATTTGCGGCCGGAAAGAACCCTCACGATTTTTTTTTTTTCTTTTCGATTTTTTTTTTTTTTTTTGTTCACAGAAAAGATCTAAGAAAACCGAGGCGGACACCATTTATATCAGACACAGCAATTTAATGCTGGAGGTTCGTAGGAGCGAGGCGCCGATTCTTCTCCCTGCTGCCGTTGGTCTGTGCTGTGGCATGCTCCATGCTCGCCGGGGGCTATTTCCTCCCTGTCCGGAGCCTTACTCGTCGTTTCTGTCTCATCCCGAACTTTACCCTGAAGTCTTTGGCCCTCCCTCCTTTTGTTTATGTTTGTTTATGTTTGTTTATGTTTGTGTCCTTGCAGCACAGGTTTTGGCTGCTTTCGTTCTCTGGCACTCTTGGTGCTGAATACTAACACGATTTGGAGAGCTTTGTGTCTTTTCCCCGCCATCGTGAAACATTTCAGAAGTTTTTTCCCATAATGGCTTTAATCCCCCTCAAGGGTTCGAGGACAAACTTTCGCACAGAGCAAAGCCTCCTCCTTCGGGCTCCTTTTTTAAGGGATTTTTTTGTGGCACTAATGGTGGATCGACGGCCCCTTTACATTAACTGGTCTGTCGGTTTCAGTCAGGAGCCATTATCTGTGAGGTAACAGCTGTAAACTGATTGGATTTCCCTCTGGGAGGGGAAATTATTGCTGCTTGCACTGCCAAACAACCTCAGCTCCCCCCCCACCCCCCACCCCATACTCCTCATGGGTGGTGCACCTGCTGCGCTATTAATTCCCTCCAGCCTCCCCCCCCCCCCCCACCTCCTCGTGGGTGGGTACACCCGCTGACTGCACTATTAATTCCCTCCTGTCCCACCCCCCGTCCCCCTCCCACATGGGGCTGTGTGCTTTTGGTCGACCCTCATCGTGTCTGTGTAGTAAACATCTGTTGGAATTAGCAGATGGAGCCCTGATTCACACAAGTTGCATTAAAATGCACTTCCCTGTGACCCTGCGAACCCTCTTGGGGAAATAAAGACACAGTTCTTGTCTGGTAGTGATGACTTTCTCAGCCATCTTTATTTCTTCTTCGCCTTCTGATTTTTTATTTTTTTTACCTGCATGCGATTGTGTCTGTGTCTTCAGTCTAGTGGGGTGCATGTGTTTTTCAAGCGCAGTGGTGTTCTGAATCTTGTTGTCATGTCCTTCAGAGAAACGCATCAGCTCACGAATAAGGCTCAAGGTGGAGAGACAGCGTTTTAGATGCTATTATTTTAATAACCTGCAGGGGGCGCTGAGCACATCTTACCGCTGAGCTGTTAATTTACCAGCAGTACTCCTGCAGGAATTTTATCATGAGCCGAGCTTGCATGGCTACTGTCTTCAGCCTAGACTGAAGACTGTTGCCCGATTAGTGCTGACAGCGCTCTTCTCTCTCCATCCCTCTGTACCACTCATCCTCTTTATGGCTCCCTCACTCTTTATCGCCGCCTCCGTGTTTTCCTCTTCCCCTCCGTGCCCAGGATTTGGATCGGACCCAGGAGGGCATCATGAGGCACCACTCCAGCATCAGCGAGCTGAAGCGGAGCTTCATGGAGGCGGTGCCCGAGCCGCGGCCCAGCGAATGGGACAAGCGCCTGTCCACCAACTCGCCCTTCCGCACCGCCTCCATCAACGGGCAGCTGCAGCCGGGGGCCGGCGGGGTGAGTCCCCGGGCAGGGGGGCGGGGTCAGGGGCGGGACCATGGGTTGAGTTATGGGCTGCCTGACTTTCTAGCTTTGTTTATGTGGATAGTGTAGTATAATGGGTAAGGAGCTGGTCTTGTAACCTAAAGGTCATTCCCAGGTTCGATTCCCAGGTAGGACGCTGCTGTTGTACCCTTGAGCAAGGTACTTAACCTGCATTGCTTCAGTATATATCCAGCTGTATAAATGGATACAATGTAAATGCTATGTAAAAAGTTGTGTAAGTCGCTCTGGATAAGAGCGTCTGCTTAATATCTGTAATGGATAGGGGGGAAAAGAGTTGGAAAGTCTTCCTAATGGGTGAAGTAGAGGTCAGTGATGAGGAGCACAGATGAGGACACTGTGCTGTAGGAGGTGCAGTCTTTCAGACGAGACAAAGTTAAATCCACATCCTTGCTTGCTGTGATCCAGCATTCGCTGTGCTTAACACAAAGACATACAAATTCTGTTACTTCCCAGGAATATCCGTATTCTCTTAGCCAAATCACCCGAGGATCGATTTGATTGGCTTAATAAATCCCTCTCTCTTTGCGTGAAGCAGATATGCATTGATGGTTTCTTGCGCAAAATGGCTGCCGGGAGCGATCCAGGTAGACACCGCACAGGCGCACACCAGGAGCTCGCGCCACGAACCCCGTTGCGGTGCAGCCAGGGCCCGAGCTGGTTTTTTTCCTGGAGCCCACGTTTCCTGTTTCCCGTTTCACCGTGAAGCACCGTCACCGTCTGTTACCGTCTGGCCACTGGCGCATGAAAACGATGAGTCGACGCCCAGCCTAATTTACATATCACAAGACACAAAACAATAGGTTTTTTTTTTTTTTTTTTTTAAATCTTTCCTTGGCTATTTCTGTGGCTGAAGACACCCTGAACAACCGCAGCACAGGAGTTATATTTAGCCGCTTTTTAATAGCCTGTAACCGCCGCTTCCTGCAGCCTCCTGCAGCCTCCTGCTCTGCCGTGGAAGACAGTGCGGTTGTATTTTGACATTTTCCCGCTCTCGTAGTGTTAACTGTCGCCACGGCGGCAGACGCTCGATACACAGCGAGCGAAATGTCACGTCGATTTAACCTTCTGCGGCACACAGTACCGACAAACATCGTTAATTAAGCGGTTGTCGCTAAATATCTTGTGTTTTACCTATTTTGGGTCGAAGTAGCATCATTGTCGCTAAATAGCATCATAAAAAGGGTTCATGTTACCGTTGGCTGATTGAGGGCACTGACAGACTCTGAACACACACAACAACAAAAAAATCAAAATGAGTTACTTTGCACCTTCCTGCGGTGATTTTAATGAAAGCATTTCAAACTGACGAAGAGAGACGGGAATGGTGTGTTCTTCCTGCGATGGCATTTATGAAAACGCGTGCGTGAAAAGCAGGAGTGAACGGAGTGCAGCCCTGTCTGGTGGAGAGTGGACAGTCTCACCCCAGCGATGTTCTGGCTTCGAGTCGCGCTGTGAAAGATTAGCCGAGGATCGAAGCGTATCCTCGCTAGCAGAATACCGCCGGCTCGTTTGCTTGTCGCTTGACATGGAAGAGATTGCAGGGTCGAAGATTTATTTAGCGTTTACCGTGCTGTTGTGGAAGAATAAATTAAACATAATTTACCGCTTTAGCGCGCTTCAAGTAAACGAACAGACCCCTGAATCAGTATGCCCTCTGCCTTTTCGAATCATTCAACAGGAAAGGAACATTCGTCCTTGCATGAAATTCTGCTCCTGGCAGTTCTGACAGTTTGCTCGGGAAGAGCTTTTCGCCCCAGAGTGAGCACCGTGGGGCTCCCCAAAGTGTCTTGCCGTACCCCTCTGTGTATAGAGCTCTTGTGTGTGTCAGCGCGGCGTAGTGCGGAAACGTATTGGATTGCGGGCCAGTTTCTGTGGGAATGTCTGTGACGTGCCTCATGGGAATGGCGCGAGGCTTTCTGCACTAATTCTGTTTGTAAGCTGAATGTACGCTTTCTAAACATGATCCCTCCCTAGTGTGCTGAAAGACTTGTGGTAGGTGTTGCTTTTTTTTGCCTGGAGCCTGTGCAGGGTGGTATACAGACTGTTTCTTTGTCTTGTTGCTGTGTATTCTTCTGTATTTGTCTCCTTCCTGAGTGTGTCTTCTTCCTGTATCTGTTTTCTTCCTGTATTTGTCTTCTTCTTGCACCTGTCTCCTTCCTGTATCGGTCTCCTTCCTGTATTTGTGTTCTTCATGTGTATGTCTTCTTCTTGTACCTGTCTCATTCCTGTATCTGTTTTCTTCCTGTATTTGACTTTTTCCTGTACCTGTCTTCTTCCTGTATCTTTGCTGCTTGCTTTTGTCTTCTTCTTCTACAGTGATATCAGTGTGTCCTTTATTTGTGTCTGCTTCTAACTGGACCTTAAGTGAGTAGGATTCAGGGAAAGCAGCTGAACGCACAGTGTGTGTGTGTTTGTGTGTATGCAGGTGAAGACACGCCCCTGTATGTCTGCACACAGAAAGGTTGGTGATGTTTGTGAGGTAAAGGCGCTCTGAATGCCTCGGTAGAGGAGCTTTGGGGCGTGTCTTTACGAGGGATAGGGAAAAAGAGGGCGTGGCTTTGGCTCTGCGTTGGCAGCCTCCCGCTTTCACGCGACCCCAGCCAATGTCTGCTCTGCGCCTCCCCTTCTCATTCGCCGTCCACTCGCTGTCCCCTCCCCTTTTATGGTCCCGCCCCAATCAATGCCCCCCCTCCTCTTTCTGATCCCGCCCACTTCCTTTTGCCCCGCCCACTCTTTGCTCTTTCCTCCTACAAGTCCCCCGCTCTCCTATCACCGTCCCCTCTCTGTTCTGCCCTCCCTCTGCCCCGCCCCCCTTCCCGTCCCCCTGCCTTCCCATTGGCCGCAGCGAAAGCAGCTTTCTGAGACTGAGGCTGAGCTTGATGCTAGCGGCATGGCTAATCTGAGCCCGGAGCGAGGCTGCACCACGGACTCGTCCTTCTAGAGAGGAGGAGGAGGAGGAGGAGGAGGAGAAGCGAGGGACGAACGGCCTCATCCCTCCGCTCATCGCTGCCGCTCCCTCCGCCCCGACCTTCGGTCTGCTTTGCTCAGGGTGGATCCTCTCTTCCACTCTCTCACTTCTTTTCTTTCCTCTCCCCCTCGCTTTCTCACTTTCTCCCTCTCTGTTTTTTTCTACATTTTTTTTTTGCCATTATTTAATTTTCTACAGATTTCTGGTGATGGGGGGGGGGGAAACAAACTAATTGGCTGCTCCTTTCTGAAGTCTGATGTGGTCTTTAGGCCAAGAAAAACAGCAGCTTGAAAATTTGTCCAAAAAAAACGGCCATATGCTGTCACTCATAAGCGAATAATGAGGGTGATTAAAATTTATGCTTGTGCTTCATGCAACTAGGGTACAAATGTGCAAGCCAAGTTTGAGTCAATGAGACCAACGAGATAAACACCGCAGTAACAAACGGTACCGTAATGAACAAATATTGTGCGTTTATGCAGTCAGGAGTTGTGTCTGTGGAGTGTTGGACTTGTTTAATAATGTATTGGTGAGCTGCCAGTTCTGGTGGTAACGGACTGTCCCTCAGGCTATGACGGGCTCAGATTTGGAGTGCATAGCTCCAGTCATTCCGCTGTACCTTCTGCTAATTGGACTTCCAGCTTTTCGCTGAAGTCTTGGGAAAAAAAAAACTTTTTTTTTTTTTACATTTGAGAATGTCAGTTCAAATATAGTTTTTTGCACAGTGCAGGGAGAAGTTCTTCTCTTTTTCTTTTTCTGCCGAAGCAGTCTTTATTTGGTTTACCGCTTGGCCTTTTTCGAGCGGCTAGCGGATTAGCTAGCCGCCATTATGACCGATGCTTACGTGCGTATGTGTAAGAGAGTGCTGTGAACTGTGAAAGCGCGCTCGTAATGTAAGCAGCGGGGAGGCCGTGAGCGCGGTGGCGTCTGTCGATGTGCCTCTGCGGCGCTCTGTGGCTCCTTTCGCTGTCAGCTGGAAAGCCCGCGTTCTCCTCCTGTGCCTTGGGGTAAAACTCTCCATCTCTCGCCTCCCTGTCATTTTCTCTATCCTTCGCTTCTCGCTCTCGCTCTCTCTCTCTCACTCTCTCTCTCTCTCTCTCCCCCCCCGGCACTATTTGTCTCTGCAGAAGTGTGAAAGCTCCCTCCTTCCCCCCGCTCCCTGGTTATAGTGTGCAACACTGCACCCCCCACCCCCCCCATCTCCCCCCACCCTTATTTGCTAGCCTCAGGCCCTATGATGCTGTCCAGCCACTAGGCTAGCCTTCCCCCTGTGTGCATCTGCGGGAAACTTACTGCTAAGGTCATCTTCGACCGCACGGTTCACTGGTCATTTATTACCACCGCAATTCACCGCGGCCGCCATTTTGTTTTTTGCCGCTCGGTCCGCACGTGGACGGTGGTTTATTCCCGCCCGTACGCCGCGTCGTTACCGCGAACTGTGACCGGCGGTAATTTAGAACACCGCTAACCGTGTGCGCCGTGTTTCGCCGGACGGTTCGCCCCCGAGACGTTTGTAACGTTTGCGGGGCGGGGCGCAGCGGCATCGTCGCCGTCAGATCAACGCGTAGCGGCTCGGCCACTCTCAAACCGCCATGCCGTCATGGTGTCTCCCTCTGGTGGCAGAGAAGACTCATCGCAGGCAAGCAAGCAAGCAAGTTAAGACCCTTCTCTCCTCTCTGTCACTGCGGGCCAGGACGCAAAATCATAATAATATGAATAAAAATAATAAATAAACTGGTGACTCAGTCGTGGAGTTGACCCAGGAGGAAGCTGAGAGTCCAGCGCTGCCGCTCCAGGGAACGGGTGTGACCGGACCTCTGCACTGACCTCCGCACCGCCGAGCTTTGAGGCTACGAATGCGAAGGACCGCGGCGTTTGGCTGCTACCCCACATCATGCTGACCGCTGCCTGTGCAGAAGCAGCTCATACAAACTCAGGGGAGAACAAGGTGGAAACAGAAACATTCTGGATTGTTCTCGAGTGGAAATTTTGAATAGATTCCGCTAACGCAATAACAATTAGCTAAGAGAGAACACACAGTGAATTTTAGTGCAGAGATAAGTGTTTCCTTGAGCCAAAGAACTAAATTGATTGGACGATGGTAAATATTTAGCTGTGGTCGACTCCTGCACGTGGAGTTGCTTAATTTCGCACATCTTTGTTAAGTTCTGTCTGCGATTCACAGTTCCAGACCTTCATTAGAGTTTGAATCCAGACGATACAGCTTCACGAGGAGGCTCGGCAGACATCAGTAATCCACCTTGTTTGTCACCTTTTAGCGAATGCCGCCCGCCTGTCTCCCCCCAGCCCCGCCCCCTCGCCCCGCCCCTCGCTGAGCTAGCTCCGCCCCCGCCCGCGTTTTTTTTTTTTTTTTTCACGGATCTCTGTCTCTCTCGGTCTTCTGTCGCCAACCGCAGCCGAGGAGGGGCGCTGCGCGTGGACAGGAAGAGGAAGTGGACGCGGCGCGGCCGGCGGGCTCGCCGGCCCCGGGGGGGCCTCCGCTCCCGCGGCCGGGCCGGGAGGAAGAGGAGGAGGAGGAGGAGGAAGAGGAGGGGGGGGAGGCGTGCTCCCAGAGGGTGTCGGTGGCCATGCTCGGGGGGGAGGCGCACCCGTGCCAGCTGTCCCCCGCGCCCCTCCAGCGCGCCCGGGTCTCTCTCCTCCTGTCCTGGCTGCTGGTGATGGCTCTCACGCTGTGGTGGATTGTGTTTATATGAAGGGCGGGGGAGCTAGGGCAGAAAGCCCCCCCCCCCCCCCCCCCCCCTTGGGAGGCAGATGTGACTCATGAAATGTGCTGACTGTCTGTCTCAGTCTGCAGCCACAGGCTTCCTCTCCTCTTTATCAGAAACAGCACGTGCTGTTTCTACCTGTTCCTGTTTAACCCCCCCACATGGATATGCCATCACATTCACCCCCACACACACACAAGCACTCACACACACACAAACAGACATAAACACACACATGCACAAACACTCACACACACACAAACACACACACACACACACAAACACTCACAAACACTCACACACACACAAACACACACACACACACACACGCAAACACACACAAACACACACACTCACAAACACTCACACACACACAAACACACATAAACACACTCACACAAACACAACCACACACACACACACACACACATAAACACACACACGCACAAACACACACACACACAAACACTCACACCATATGCAATGCATGCTGAGGAAGTTCAACTCCGAGTCAGAGTGCACAATAAAAAGACTTCTGTATTAAATTTTTTTTTGTCTCATTTGAAAAAAAGACAGTGAAAAGGACTCTAGCATTTGACTCGTCTTTGCTGTGGCGAAACCGCTGACGCCTTCGACAAAAGGACTCTTCTGCTGCGAGCGTTTAAGAGGCTGTTAAGAACGAACGGGTGACAAATCCTGACTCTTTTTAATTTGAGCGTTCGCACTGTGAAGTCGAGGGGGCTGTAAGTCGAGGGCTTCGTCGCGTGCTCTGTCTCAAACGCTCTCGTCCCAGCGACGGCTCCCAGAAGTCCTCGCTGTGCACCTGTTCATCGGCGCGTCGCATCTCGCGTTCGCCGCTCTGTGTGATCTCTGCGTTCGAACGCAGGGCGGTCCCGCGACGATCTCCTAGCAGAAAATTATACAGCAGACGTTTCACCCTCCGGGTCTAACCCCCCCCCCCCCCCAAACACACACACTCTGATAATGGTTTGGGAGGAACGGGGAGGGACATCGATTTATTTTTCAAAACGAGGCATTGCAGTGAGATGCTCCTGTTTTTCCAACTCGCCAGGTTGCACGTCTTTGTTTGGCGACGAAACTGTTTGTTGCTGACTGATCAAAAAAAAAGGTCTGAAAAAAAAAAAACAACAGCATGTGCCCCAGTGATGTCCGTCTTTCAGATTCTGGTCTCAAAGGAAATGCAAAGGTTTAATCTGCTTAAAGTGAATTCCTGTGATTTTTTTCCGTTGTTGCACATTTTGAAATACGTTTGGGATGTGTAA
Source organism: Anguilla anguilla (assembly GCF_013347855.1). NCBI lineage: Eukaryota > Metazoa > Chordata > Actinopteri > Anguilliformes > Anguillidae > Anguilla > Anguilla anguilla. The sequence continues at coordinate 50,612,863 of NC_049208.1, forward strand.
AGCTGGTCCTTGCGGAGTGGGAAAAAACGAGTTACCGGTGTGTGCGGGGTGATTTTATTGCATTCCTGTTTGTAATTATGCAAAACAAGCAGTTGTGCCAGGAAAGAACATTTTGTTCATGTTTCAGACAGACAGTGATTTGACCTCCAGAAATGTTTAGTGCTGCTGATCTAGAGATTTCAGTGAAGCGCCGAGCCGACATGGTTGTATATCCATGGACATCATAAATCACGTTGAATTATTCATTTTTGTTCTAGTACCACTTTAAAAAAAAATATATATACATGGGAAGGGGGCACTGGGTGACTAAAATATAAGATGCACTTCTTCACGTTACCGTTGGTTTCAGTGGGAAAGATTTTCGGAAGTGTCTCGGCAAAGTGTACTGGAGGACAAGGTGCATGCAACTTGGTATTTTTTAATAAAATTAAGCAATGAACTCTGGGGTGTATTGGTCGTGGAGATGAAGGATTGGGTTGCCAGTGGAGCCGTTTAATGATGCCTGTGATTTGCATAGCCTGTGTATTTGAGGAGTGCTGGTTAATTGGAGGGGTTTGAAATGGGAGGTTTAATGAACTGTCTTTAATGAAGGTGTTGTCCCCTCCGGCCTGTAGGGGGCGTCTCAGGTGACTCTGGGCTGGGGGAGGACAAATCTTAATGATCTTTGTGTGTGTGTGTGTGTGTGTGTGTTTGTGCGCCTGCATGCGTGTGTGTGTTTGTGTATGTGTGTGCGTGCCTGCATGCGTGTGTGTGTGTGTGCCTGCATGCGTGTGTGTGTGTGCCTGCATGCGCGTGTCTGTCTGTGTGTATGTGTGTGTTTGCGTGTCTGTATGCTCTTGTATGGGTGTGTCTGTGTCTGTCTGTGTCTGTATGCTCTTGTGTGGGTGTGCCTGTGTCTGTCTGTCGTTGTTTCTGCGTGCGCAGCCCCCGCTGGTGAAAACGCAGACCATCACCATCTCTGACGTCACCAACGCGGTCCGCGGCGACGTCTCCACGCCAACGCGGGAGGTCCCCGTCGTGCACACTGAGACCAAGACCATCACGTATGAGGCAGCGCAGGTACGGCCGGCACCGCCCAACTGCCTGCCAGGGCTTCCCTGTGCAGGTTGTGTGTCAGTGACTGTGTGTGTGCTGTGTGTCAGGGCTTCCCTGTGCAGGTTGTGTGTCAGTGACTGTGTGTGTGCTGTGTGTCAGTGTTTCTGTGTGTATGCTGTGTGTCAGTGTATGCGTGTATTCCATACTTTAACCTTATTCATCTAATTCAGCACAGACCTGGGTCAAATACATATTTTTGTTTTGGATTCAAATACTTTTCTGTGCTCTGTTGATCTTGCCTGGTGTAGGCCCAATAAGACCAGAAGGCGGGGTTTGCACTTTTCGAGAGTATTTCATTGGTTTCAAAACATCAGACAAGATCAGTAAAGCGTCGAAAAGTATTTGAATCCAAAACAAATACCTATTTGACCCGGGTCTGATTGCGTGTGTGTTATCGGTGATCGGCTCGTTTCCCTTGTGTGTGTAACCTGTATGCTATTGATCGATTGCGTGTGTTATCGGTGATCGGCTGGTTTCCCCTGCGCAGCCGCTGGAGAGCCTGACGGACAGGGACTCCGGGGTGCTGCTGAGCGCCCAGACCATCACCTCGGAGACAGTCAGCACGACCACGACCACCCAGATCACCAAGGTCAGCGCTCACCCGCCTGGCCTGCCGCTCGGAGTCGCGCAGCGTCCGTCATAAAGGGCTCACGCCGCCACACACAGGAGAGAGAGAGAGAGAGAGTTAGCGGCTGCAGAACTCGTGTGTGTCTCTGTGGTACATTCATCTATTTGCTATCACCTGGGTAGGCTCCTATTTTCCTTCAGTTATTTTTTCAATTAAAAAAAAAAACTTTTGCTCTCTCTCTCCCTCTCTCTTTCTCTCTCCCTCTCTGTCTCTCTTCTTCCCTCTCTCTTTCTCTTTCCCCCTCCCTCTCTCTCTCTCTCTCTCTCTCTCTCTCTCTCTCCCTCTCACTCCCTCTCTGTCTCTCTCTCTCCCTCTCTCATTTAGTTCTGTTAAATTCAACATACTTCATCAGCCGGCTGGTGGAGAGAGCACACGCACCTGGGTCACATTGGCTAATCAGCCCAGGTGCTTAAAGGTGTGTTCCTCTCCACAGTTCGGGGCCGAGACCGGGAGCACACACCGAGAGCCCGTTTATTTATTGGAGCTTCGTTTTTATTTCAGTTTTGTTCCTTTGAACATGATGGAGAACCAAACCGCCACAGGAAATTTGGGGGAGCTGGCTCGGTCTTTTTTTTAATCTTAGCTTGTTGTTTAAGTTTATTGTTTTGCGTGGAACCCGTAAGGGAGAAGGGCGAAGATGGACGTTTATCTTATTTCGCGTTTGTGTGGGAGCGCTCTCTCTCTCTCTCCCTCTCTCTCTCCCTCTCTCTCTCTCTCTCTCTCTCTCTCTCTCTCTAACTGCCGCGTCTCCCTCCCGGGGGTGTGCCGCTGGCGTGTGACGCTCTCGCTCTCTCTCTTTCCAGACGGTGCGGGGAGGAATCTCAGAGACGCGCATTGAGAAGAGGATCGTCATCACGGGCGACACGGAGATCGACCACGACCAGGTGAGGCTTCGCCCGCCGAATCGCGGCCTGCCCCGGGCTCGCCCTGCCCCGTCCCGTCCCTGTTCTCCGGCCTGGGCGTGCACTGTCCTCGCCCCCTTTGGGGTCGCAGGGCGGTCGTGCCCTTTGACCTTCCAGCCGACCGGCCCTCGGATGGCGTACGTGCGCGTGCGACTGTGTGTGATTGGGTCTCCTTTGCGCGAAGCGTTTCTGTCTTTGATTGTACTGTCCCCGCCCCGCCCCGCCCCGCCCTGCCCCGCCCCGCCCCGCAGGCTCTGGCCCAGGCTATTAAGGAGGCGAAGGAGCAGCACCCTGACATGTCAGTCACCAGGGTGGTGGTGCACCAGGAGACGGAGATCACCCCACAGTGATCTGAGCACACGCTCCGGGTGAGTGTACTGCACACTGAGGACCGGCCCTGATTGGTCTGCGGTGTGAGGGTGCACGTGTGTGTGTGTGTGCGCATGCGTTTGTGTGTGTGGGTGTGTGTGTGTGTGTGTCCAAGCCTGCTGCCCCTCACCCCAGAACAGTGTTTATCATGTCACTGAGTACTGACTGGGGCATGTGTCGTTCTGGCTGTGCTGTCTCTGCTCCTGACTCTGCCTGTGCTGTCTCTGCTCCTGCCTCTGCCTGTGCTGTGTTTGTGGCTCCAGCAGAGCATCTGACTGAAGTTCTGCCCTTTGCTTTTGCACAGGGGAGTCATCAGGGGAACCGGACCTGCCTCCGCCCCCCCTCGCCCCGCCCCCCCCACACCACCCCGCCCCCTGTCCTGATGCGATTCTAAACCAGCATTTACGCACTGAGCCCCTACCACCCTCACCATCACCGAGCAGCTAACCAGAGAGGTCGACCTGCCTCAAATCTGACCTCTCACCTCTGACCCTGTCTATGGACACACTGATTGATGCTAGCAGAGGGTTACTCACCTCCTCCCTGATTTCCCACAGTTCCCCTCTCCTCGTCCGCTCACTGCCAAATCCCAGAGCGGATTGCCAGCACTGGAAGCGGCTCCAGAGTCAGCCATCTTGGTTTTTCTAAGACATTTTAAGGGAATTTTATAATCTTGTCGCCATTTATATGGGAATTTTAAAGATTTTTGGTGAATTATTATTATTTTTTCTCAGGATGATACATTTTTAAATTGGACGTGGTGCTGTGGAGGGGTTTGTGGGAAATGGAGTTCTGCTGAAGCTTGCCAGTGTATCTGTTCCATGTGACCTTAGGCGTGGCCTACTATAGGGGGTGATGATGGAGATGGGGGCGTGTCCCCCCTCTCCTTTTTAGGCCAATGGATGCCATTCCTCCGCAACCGTCCCCCCTACCCCAAATTTGGAGACCCTATGACACTGCACGGGCCCGTGCTCTTGCAATGTCGCCAAATTCACATTTCCCATGTGGTCCGAATGGTAGCGATGCGTTCTTTTCCTAAATGGGGGGCATTTTCTCTTTCTTTGAAAAAAATCTAACTTATTGATCTGTGATATTTATTTATTCTTTAGTCAGTTTGTCGTTGTGTCTCAACTAGAAAGGGGGATATGGGAATATATTGGAACTATGTTTTATTATATTTTTATCTGGTTTTTGTCTCATTTTAGTGTTTGTGGAGGTAGTGTGTTAGTCACTGCAGCTTTGTAAAAGTGAAATGTCAGTCTTTCTGAAGGAAAACAGAAAATTCCACTTTTAGCGTGGCTGCAAGCCCGCATTGGCAAAGAACAGTATTGAATTTGTTACGTTGGATGTGTTTTTACTCCTCCACCAAAGGGGGCAGTATTGCATTCATCAACTGTATAACGTTCTGCTTTGTCCAAAACAGATGTCCAAGTAGAGAAAGCAATTGCAAAGTAGGCATCCCTATTGAATTTAATTATTTAACGCATATTCTCTGTGGTCATTTAAGTCACTGTTGTGATATCAAAGGATACAATACAATGTCCACATGATACAAGCTCTTTGACATTGCTATCTCAGCTTGTTTTGAAGATAATGGGGGAAATTGGCTAAAGTACCTCCTGCGGAATTCAAATATCCCTGTAGTGCAAGTCAGCACAAAGCGAGGAGTTTATCTCTTCGTATTGTTTTTGTTTTTTTTAAAAGGTTTTATCCATTTCCTGTATGATTTCATTCGTCTCTTGCATTGTGTCATGCTCTTTTCTCCCTCTCGGTGTCGAGACTGGGGAATGGGGAGATCAATCGGCAAAACCCATTTTCCCTGTCGCTGCGAAAAGAGAAACAAGCGAGAGAAATGTAACGCGTTAAGATCACATGCCGTGCTGTCATATTTTGTAGGAGATCAGACTGTGCTTCTTGTTTTTGTTTCTGTTGTTGTTGTGCGTTTCTCTTGCTTTTTTTATGTTGTATATATGTATATAGAACCCGCTGATCTGGACTTTTCACTCAACCTGGGAAGGTATATTTTTAACGGGCTGTTGGTCACTGGTTTCCTCAAGGCAAGACCTGCCCTCATTTTGGGAAATTGCAGGATGCTCAGAGCCAAAATGGGTTATTGCAACAATAATTGCTGCCAACTCTTACAGGCAAAACGTCAATAGATCACCCACCAAAAGTAGCCTATTGCTGACAAAAAAAAAGTGTGGGACTGGAGATGGTCCATTGGGGAATTAGAAAACTTTGCTTATTTTCTACAAGATCCCTTCATTTTTGGGCATGGTATGAAACTCCTGTCAGATTTTACTTTGACAAATTAGAGAAGCAAAACAGTGGCCTCCACGTGTAAACAGGGCTAATGTAACCGCACGTAAAAAAAACCTGGCAGGTTGGCAAGTCACAGGCGAGTCGGCCAAGCACCACGGACGTTCTCTGCTGCGGAGGACTGTCAAATGTGGAGATTACCCTTCAGGCAGTTGAGCACCACAGATGTTTCTAGGTGAAGAAGTGAGGCTGGCACCACAGACAGCCTGGCTCTGGACACTGTGAAACATCCGCGAGCGATTATGATGGAATTTTAGCGGCTGGGCCCTGTTTACACGGGTATGTGATTTATCTGAATGCGGAACAGACCAGCTCGTCCCCTGGGTCCGGCTCGCGTCGCCGCGAAGCCGGCTGTAGCCCCGCGTCTGAGGCATAGTTTACCGTAGGAGTCAACAGAATCCGAAGCGACGGCATATACAAACTCCACCGCGCTGACAGCTCCGCGGAGAGGCCTCGTAGAGCGAGCTGGAGAAAGCCGTGTGGGAGTTGTGCCGTTGCCAAGCGGATTGTAAGCCCAGCTCCGTGTGGTTTCACTTACCTGAGTCTTGGGCCCATTAACAAACAACAGGAACAACAAACGGAGCGCTGTTTATTTCCGCACTGACTATAAACATCTCTCTCAAGCCGAATGTTTACATCCGTAATGGCTTCATCTAACCGGCGGTTCTGTTCCTTGTCCCGTATGGGATGTGACTCCCCGGGACAAGTTCATTAAAATGCTGAGCCAAACGACGGCGTATTAAAAGCAGCTGGGCCTTATGTCCACCAAGAGGCCAGATGTAACGGCGGACATTTTGTGACTCTGCTGGTGCGCTAGGCCTCTTTTTTCTCTTTGTCGTTGTAAGTAGGCTACTCGAGTTATTTTTCTAAATTTTTATAAAAGAGAAGCTGTTGCCGGTGCCTCTGTCTGTTTTTCGTGTCATTTTTGTAACGTGCTGGTTTTGTTTTTGTTTTTTTTTTTAAACAAACCGGATTCGCGAACTGCGCACGACCAAGAGTAATGTCTGGCTGCTCTTTTCAACCGGCCCAGATTAGTATAAATGTCGCAGTGGATATAAGCATTTGTATATTTTTGGATTGCCGAAATCGAAATGTCTGAGTGAAAAGTATAATTTATTTTGTAAAAGGACACTTACCGAGCGCTGATAACTTGTATAGAATAGAAATTGTATCTTTTTTCCCCCTTCATGCATCTTTTCATTTTGTGTCTTAGAAAAGAAAATATGTAGGCCTAGAGAACAGTTAGATGCCTGACGTTACTTCTTTGTGGTTTCGCTAGAGGAGTTAAAAGTATAGCTCGGGAGAGAGACGCCTCCCCAGAGGTATCCATCTTCTCTCAAGCTTCTCCTTTTTATAATGCAAAACTGCAGTAAGACCCTGGAGTAGCAGCCGCCATTGTGATTTTATGGACTTGCTTTCTTCTATTTCATTCTTGGAAAAAAAGTTAGCAAAACAAAAGTGGAAAATAAAATTTTTGATTAAATCTTAAAGTGGTCACTTGTTTTGCTTTCATATTAAAATGTTCCTTCTGAAAGTTTATAATGAAGCATTTCTGATTAAAAACAAGCATGTGATCACCCCCCCACAAACCCCTCACCCCCACCCCCCCAGAACATGACTAACCACCATCTATGCGTCTTAATACAACCCAGGATGACATAAGAATGCTCTCTCACTCTCTCTATCTCTATCTCTATCTCTCTCTGTCTCTTGCACTTCCCCCTTGTTCAATTACAGGAATGTCATGAAGATTGACAGCTGTCTGAGCAGGGCAAAACACTTCACCTGTGATTGACAGCTCATGCCCTGCAGTCTCACACACACACACACACACACACACAGGCTGTATGCCATGTATGAGGCTGTATGTTATTCATATATTTTTGTTCCAAGTGACCAAATGCAGGAGGGCTGCAGGTGCCTAGTCAATCAATAGAGGTGCAATTGTGTAACGAGGAGAGGCATCGCCATGGTGACGTTTTGGCCAGGTATGTTAGCCCACAGGCCTTCCAGTCCCAGAGGCTGTATTCCATGGCATAAGACTGGACTCTATGGTGTGATGACAGAATGGGGCTGTATTTGAGTGCGTGGATGTATTTTACTGTTTGCAGAACTTAACACCAAGAGTTAACACTTTCCTGTCTCCCTCTCTGTCCTCTTTTTCATAAGTGTGTGTGTGTATGTGCGTGCATGCGGGCGAGTGTGTGTGTGCGCATTTGTGTGTGCGTGTGTGTTTGTGTGTGTGTGGATGCGATCACCACCCTGCTGAGTCTGCTCTGTATGCTGTAAAGTTTGTGCCTATGTGGGAGTGGTAAATATAGGGATATACTGTTTCAATCCGTTTTGATTACCCTTGATGTTTTTCTACCTCCTAAAAGTTGTGTTTCCTTTTTTTCCACGGAGAATCAAATTTTTATTTAAAAAAAAACGAAGAAACTTTTTAAAAACTTTCGATGGTGAGAACAAACGTTTTATCGGTAAATAAAGGATAGAGAACTGCGAGCTCCTGAGCGCTTCTGTTTGTTCCAGAAAAACCGCGCCGTTTTTAGCTTTGCGGCAGACGCAGCCAATCAGAACGACCGCCGAACTTCGGTGGGCGCAAGGACACTGTAAATTACCAAAATACAAATGAGAAAATGCTATCACTGAAACTGAAAGTAATTTAAAAATAATTTACTAATACTCTTATGCGGAACATGTCGATACTAATCGGCCACAGCTCCGGATAAGTGGTCAGCATTGGGAGAAAAGGTAGTCAATGCTGTGAGCGGTAAGATGAGGGTATAGACTTAGGGGCAGAGGCTCTAGTTTTGTGGAAAAATAACCACGCAGAATTTTGGTTGATATTTATTCATTCGAAGAGAATACACTCAAATAGAATGTCTGCAATTCTCTGGCTAAGACAGCTTTTCTGTCTTCCTTTCATGATTCGGTACTAGGTCACACTCTTCTTTTTCTGCATGCTAGAATGTTCCACAGCTGTTGTGTAGAGCATAAGACAGAGACCTTTCTGTTTATCAACCTTGGAAACAAACTTATATCCAAGGTTGATAATCATATCAGCACCCTGCTTTTGCTTTTTAGGGGTAGATATGTTCCAATTTGTGTCCCTGGCCTGACCACTGCACTAGGAACTGCAGTTCAAACTGTGGTGGAAACAGGTTCCTGGGATCCGCATTTGCCCTTCTATCCACACACACACACACACGCTTGTACACACAAGTGCACTCACACACACACACACACTAGCGCACATAGGCACACACATCCACACACAGACACACATGCACACACACGCGCGCATACACGAGCAAACACGCACGCACACAGGCACGCGCACACACACACACACACACGCACACTCACAAACACAGCACAGCCCTCATTAGATTCATAAATTAGCACGGGAGGCCCCGGAAGCTAACCTTGCGTAGCCCCCCCCCCCCCGGTTCACGCCAGAGGCCGACTGACAGCGTTTGCGCCTGATTGGTTCTGCAAAGCGATTTATGATCCGCCCGGCCTCGGGTGAGGCACCGCGCCTTACGACCGCAGCGCTGCTCGAGCTGATTGGCTGATCGTCATCGGATCAGCTTGGGACGGCGGCGCGAGTTCGCTCCTGTCGCTGGCTTTTGTAAACCGTCGACCGCGTGTCGCAGCGCGCCGCAGACTGGAATCCCTCCTCCGTGATAAAGCAGCGGAGTATTTCCTGCCGTGGAGGAAAAGGTTTCCCCTCCTCTCCGCGCGTTTGAAGATCTGAAGGTCAGAGTCTCGTTCTTGATATCAACGAACGCACGCGGTACGCATAGTTGTGCGTGATTGTGCGCTTTGAACTTCACACAAAGTCAGGATCACTTCTGAATCAGCTCTGTTAGTAGTTTTGCTTTACTGTATGCCCAGGAATATGACTTTTAGAAGTTTTTGAATACACAGAGACTACTGTTTGTGATACGTAGTGAGGCGTCTTCTCTTTGTGGATGAAAAGTACTGGGTGCTGTAGCACGTTGAGTTGGGACTGTGCATTTCACTGGACAGGGGTCACCCCAGGGGCGTAGCTAGGATTTCTGGGGAAAAAATATTGCTCTGTTTGAACCAATCGCAAGATTGTTTTTCCACAGAAAGGCAATGAAGTCTGGTTAAACTCGATGGGTCCCTGGTAAAACAAAATGGCCTCACAAGTTTTGGGTTCACGAAGCCTCGCTCGCACGGAGCTGTCCTTATTTGTTCCTCCTTTTTAAACAAGAAAGCTCAGTTGAGGAAAAGGTTTTAATTTATCCTCCCTACCTGACGGAGGCTTTTGGCTTACCTGGGCCAATTTGCCCAGTTCAGTTCAGTCATGGATAAAATGAATTTTTTAAAGTTATCACAGGGGGCCAGGCAATACTCGTTATGCGTACTAGCATTAGCTATAAAGCGCATTTTTATCTCATACTTTTTGTGGATTTGCAATTTTAGCTTTTCTGGGGTGTTGTTTTCGGCGACGGGAGCTGTTTTGCCGATTGCTGCCCGGGTTGATTTTAGGGGCTGGATTGCGGGAGATCGGATTCAGGGTCGGAGGAAGCGCGCGGAAAGAGAAGAGCCTCGGAAGCGGAGATGCTAAGCTGACGAGGGCGGCGTTTCAATCCGCTAATCCCGATTTAAGACCGGGGGGGGGGGGGGGGGGGGGGCAAACGGCATTTAATCGCTGTTTAAAGTGTCAGGCGGAGGGCGAGAGCCACACGTCTCGCCTGAACGAGCCGCCGAAAGTCCGCAATTAATCTCCGCGTTGTCAGGCGACGAGCCGAGCCGAGCCGATCCGGTCCGGGAGAAGACAGAACCACAACAAAGACAATTAAACGGGCCCTCCAGTTCCCCAGCCGAAGCTGATCTCTTTTCATTTTCTCAGCCGACGGCTGAAGAGGGTTATTTATCCCCCCCGTCTCCGGGGCGAAATGCGACCGCGGGAGTGTGCGATGCTGTCTAACGCGAAGATTAACGACGGCAATAAAGCCAGGGCCTCATTATGGACCCTGCCTGAATCACAGACTCCCAGAATTACTTGTACTGACACTGGAGGACAATGCCTCCCGCCCTCGGTCTCGGTGCGATGCAGTGCAGTCATATTCACATGGTTCAGTCCATCATACCCATTTCCCACTGTAAAGTTGGAACTTTGTGACTGACCACTTGAAGTCTGTGAACTAATGAATCTTTCAGTCTACCGCATCACAGTGCCCTGAGGAAGACATTAGTCGAAGCGTGTCAAGCATTGCAAATAATCATTCTGCACAATAAATAATGTCATAATCGTTTGGGTAATTGGAGAAATTATGGACCACTTTATGTCATCTATTTATATATCCTGGAACTGGCACCCTAATACACTAATTTAGAAAAGACAGCTAGTGGCTCCATAAGTTAACTTTAAATTGAAGTTGCACTCATCTTATACAATACCTTTGTCAGACCATACTTAAAAGTATTATGTGCAGTTCTGGGGACCGTACTATAAGAAAGATAGGTCCTTCTTTGAACCTGGAAAAATTAAGTAAATTGGTTCCTGGTAAGAAATATCAGTTATGAGGATAGACTTAAGATGCATATTCTATTCAAGCGTAGTAAAAGGAAATGATTTGACTGTTAATCCCTTTTATGAATTTAAAAGCCTCAAAGTGAACTACAAGAGATTCTTCAGGTTGAGTTCTGTTAGAACAAGTGGTCATAAATGCAAATGAGCAAAAGGTAAATTCTGCACTCGATATTAGAAAGTATTTTTTCAGTTGCTGTGTGGAATAGCTTGCCAGGTCAGAGAGAGAGAGAGATATTTATGAGGAGGTATTTTGTTAGAGGTTGGAGTTGGAGGAAATCAGAGGTATCCTCAGCTTCTGAAAATTTTATAAACCTGAATCCACAGTATGAATATTAAACACACCATGCACACCTTGACTTCTGAGTGTGCTTCTTTTCCCTGAAATGTGACGGTTTTGTTGGTTGCCCCAAAACAAACTGCGATAACTCAACATTCTTACCATTCTTCAACTCAATGATTTTAGAGGACTCCTGACTCCTCCACAATATACAGACCAAAAATACAGCATTTTTCAGGGATGAATCGGGTTCTTAGGCAGGTATTCAGAAAAGGTCTCAATGGGTCTCCTGTCTAGGCCCCCGTGATGTAAAAGACCACTTTATGTAGAAATTAGCACACACACGCACACACACACACACACACGCACACACATGCATTCACACACCCACGCTCACATGCACCCACTCATAGATGGGCACACATATACACAACATTTTGCTGGAAAGCAGGACATCTTTTTTTCAATGCAAAAACCGCAGTCTCTCGGCCCAAAAGAAAAAAAAAAGCTTCCTTCTCTCTCATAAATATAACGAAGCACCGCGATAAAGTCCCAGGACTGACGCCCTGTGTAATATTGACTGCATCACCGGGAGGCCCAGCTCATTGCTTGGCAACACAACCTCATTCACTTATCGCAGTCCCCCCCCCATCTCCCCCCCCCCCGGGCACCACTGAGCAAGACTCCGACTCACGGCACTAAATTACTCTCCAAACCCTTTTGTGATTTCACAGAATCTGTTGAGCTGTCTGACGCGGCACAAAAAAAACCGGAGAAATCAAATCACGAAGAAGAGCGAACAGGGATGCAGCAAACGGGGCTGAGAAGCAGTGACTTAACAAAGAGGTCTCTCAGAATACCGGCTTATGCGTCTGTAAGGGGGAAGATACCGGATACAGTTCACCGTATTTTAAATGCGTTCTCAGTCACCATCTCTGACACGTCAGCCATCCTCCATGGGACAAGTAACACAAGAAAATGTGTGTGAAATACCAAATAAATTACTTATTTTTTTACTAATTTAAATGCCTTTTCTGTCACCATCTCTAACATGTTAGCCATCCTCCATTTGAAAAGTAACACAAGAAAATGTGTGTGCAACACCGAATAAATGACTCTTATTTTTTAACTTTTATTCTGAAACGGTGGTGCTGAGCGAAACATTTTTGGGAACGTCTCTATTGGCGCTATCAGAGCTGCCCCGCAGCATTCTCTCTGCTTATCAGCTGTGTGCGGAGGCCAACAGCGGGGCCCCTCGACTTCAACAGTCGCTTCGCCCGGGCGGGAGACAAACTATCCCAGACTTCCTGCTGGTTTTTTGTTTTTCTTTATAGCTTCATCACAAAGAGGAAAGCTCCCATTTTCTCCCCCCAAGCAGTTTGTGTTTGAGCCCGTTGCACAGACACCAAAGGCGGGGGGAAGGGGAGGGGAGGGTCTCGTGTTGGGTGGGTGGGGGGGGGGGGTGACAGAGAGAGACTCGTGATTCTGTTTTTAAACACATGCATGCATAAACCCCTCGTGTCTTGAGCAACAAAAAAAAACAAAAACCAAAGAATAAGAAACCAACACTGTAGAATGTGAACAATGGCATACTCAGCACAAACACCAAAGGGCCAATGCACGTGTTCATATGGTCACATCTGATTGGCTGCCCGTTCCCCTGAAGCCTATAAACACATTGCTTCCCCAGTTGTCAGTGTGAAAGAGAAATGAGTTGCGGGTTGACCTTGCGCCTAAGTGAAGGTCAACTGCCGCTGGGCCTGTTCTTGCAGTGGAGTGCAGTGGAGTGGAGTGGAGTGGAGTGGAGTGGCTCTTGGGTCCAGTCGGTACTCCCTCCCGTTTTAAGTCCCCGGGGTTCTGATGAGAGATAACCGGACCTGGACCGGATCGCGCGAGGTTGCCACGGGAACCCACTCTCGGCTTTCCCGGCCACGCCTCCAGGCAAACACGCCTCCAGGCCTCCAAGATGGCCGTCCCTCGGCGACGGTGATCTTCAGCCCCCCCCCGGCGCGATGACTAGGTGTCGGACCGAGAGCGATCACGCATCACTTCCTGCCCCTGACGGGCTTCGAGGCGGGTGGCTGTGAGCAGGCACGGCGCGGGGGGGCTCGCCAACGCCCGGGGCGCGTCACGTCCATCACCGCGCGATTCGAGACGGGGCGGTCAAACGCCCTTCAAAGCTCATCCCGCTCCAGCAGAGCAGAGGAGAGCGACAGAGGGGGAGAGAGAGGGACAGGGAGGGAGAGAGAGAGAGGGAGAGAGAAAGTGACTGAGGAAGAGAGAGAGAGGGAGAGAGAAAGAGAAGCATAGAGAGAAAGTGATTGAGGGAGAGAGGGAGAGAGGAAGAGAAGCAAAGCGAGAATGTGATTGAGGGAGAGGGAGAAAGAGAAGCAGAGAGAGAAAGTGATTGAGCGAGAGAGAGGGAGAGAGAAAGAGAAGCAGAGAAAGTGACAGAGGGAGAGAGAAAGAGAAGCAGAGAGAGAAAGTGAATGATGGAGAGAGAGCGTAGCTTGCGGGCAGATCTGGAGAACAGGCGGGTCGCTCGGGGACATGCTGCTCTGCCATTTTGTTTGGGGGGGGATGGCAAAACGAGAGAGAGAGACGGACAGACAGGAGGAGAGATGCAGGGAGAGAGAAATGAGAGAGAGGGAGAGAGAGAGAGATGCAGCTGCTTACGTAAGCATCTCCCCAAAACCCCCGACGGGCATCTCATCTGTATGCTGGAACACAGGCAGGGAGGTCTGAGCATGGCGGAGGGGGGGGAGGGGGGGGGGGGCACGGCGAAGGCCGGGGGCAAACGGAGACGCGCCCGGCCGCGTCCCGGCATAGAAGCCAAAAAGCCCTCACGCCGAAAAACCTTGACCGCACGCGCCCGAGTACCGGGTGAGGAAAAGCAGAAACGGGAGAGGCACAAAATGGCCCTCCGTGAGAATTCCGGAACATTCCGCTTTAGAGAGCCTACTGTACGCTGGTGCACCCTGCAGAGAGCAGTCCTGTATGCATTTCAGATGAACACGGTCTTTCTCCAGCATCCTCAGGCAAAATCAATGGAGATGAAATGGGGGGGTGGGGTGGGGTGGGGGGGATTTTACCAACGGTCAGCTCTTCGGCTTTGTCCCGAGAGATGGAGGGACTCGGCAAAAAATCAAACCGAGCTAAACGTAAGCCCGCTGGGGCGCGAGCTCTCGCAAGGCATTGTGGGAACTAATCCCCGCCCGCTCTTCTCCGGGACCCCTTCATCCGGCTCCGAGATGGCCTCAGCGTCCGTCCGACGTCAGGTGTGCCGCGATTCATTTTCCCGCCGACGGAGGGTGAAAGATAACCCCTTTGAGCCCCCCCCTGTGCAATCTAGTCATTTCCATACAAAACGTGATCCCCTTAAATACGGCTGACACTGTGGACACAGGGGATGGGGGGAGGGTCACCTCAAATTGTAGCAAGACTTGACGGAGGGAGGCAGACAGAGACGGGGGAGGTTTACTGGAATGAAAACAGCATCTTCAGCCATATTGGTAGGGGACCGCGCTCACACACACACACACACACACGCACATGCACATGCACACACAGTATTTGACAGTCTTAAGCTGTAATCTTTATTCCTGGTCCTGGCGGGCTGCAGGGTTCTTGTTGTTACTTGGCACTTAATTGATCACTTAAAGCAGTCGATTACACACTTAACTCACCTCACCTTGTTCCTTAGGGTCGGAACTGGTTGTTGACATTGAGGCGAAAAACAAGAACCAGCCGACCCTGCGGCTGCCAGAACCAGAAAAGAAGATCACCGGGTGAAAAGGAATTGTGGAAACATCCCAGCCGGTTATTTTTGTCTTTTTGAGCACTCCATCGTGATTGGAAGGTGTTCCACAACATTTCTTTGATGAGCCGCAACCAGTTCCAACAGAGAAATTCTGCTTTGTAACCAGAGGAGACTGCGTCTACAGAACACTAAACACAAAAATACGATGATAATGTCAAAACACCGATACGATATCTCTTCTGGCCTCGCGGACAAAAATAACCCGCTGAGGCACAGGACCCCGAAATTCTTCGCCCCCCCTGAAAGGGGAGGGCCGTCATGTCAGAGGAAAAAGGCTCCTCCCACAGAAGACATGCATCATCAACAAGTCAGGCCAGCTCCACCAATGAGAACTACAGAGCGGTGACCGTGGTGATCAGGATGCTTTGAACGCGACAACAGGAAATAACAAGGAATACATCTCAACAAACATTGCATCATTTTTAAGTCACGGTTTGTGAAATATACACCACATATCCATTATTGCTCCTTTGAAACATATGTCATTGCGTATTTTTCAAATTATCTACAGTGTGTGCAGACGAATGAATGATGATAAATTCTGCAATGTAAGCATTCAAGCACTTCTGGGGAGAAAGTTTTCGACTGCAACAACAACCCAATTATTATTACAGAAGTTAGTTTTTTTGGAAGATGCCTCCTTCCCATTACTGCCATGTCCTCTATGGATTCCATGAGAACAAATTAATTGGTGGGGGGGGGGGGGTTGTAAACCCTCAGTCTGAATATGCTGATGTTACACAAACTTCCCGACTCAGAACCAATTCAGTCAAGGTACCAAGTAATTATGTGGACTAGTTGTGAGCTTCTCCATAATGGCAACCAGGTTCATGGTCTAGTCTAGTCTGTATGCGACTGGTGGCTATCCTTTCAGCCACCTAACACTACTGGGGTTTGTGTACCCACCTAATAGATCTTGTTACAAAGCATTATGATGTATATGAACTTTTAACTGATTTTTTAAAAAATATCAGTATTATAAAAGCACTTTTGTATCAGCTTCACTCTTCGTTGCCTTAAGCCGGGAAGGATTTATTCTCAGCATATGTTTCTTAGGGGCTTGTGAACTTTCCCCAGGTCGCCACTGAGCTAGCTAGATTCTCCAGCAAAATGCACTTTGGGCCAAAATCATGGCAATAATGTAACATATCTGCAATAACAAAACACATTGAGACATGCAGTGTGAATGTTTTTTTTTTTTCTCTACATTTTAAACATGTTCAGATTGAGAATGGGGGCATGTTATTTATCACATATTGGCGTACAGTAACAAGCCTACAGGCCAACCCCGATCAGGTTTTCTCTGCAGTTCTGGGATGGGAAACAGACAGATGGTCCACTTGTGTTCTGCTCCACCCAGGCAAAACACACAGCGCTACCGTGTGGACCATACCTTGAGAGAGGGCGACTGAACAGACAACAGAGAAGTTTAGAGCAAGCAGAGCAAGGTCAACAAAGGTCACCAGGCCCTCGAACAAAAAAACATTTCCTCTCACAGCCTGTATTAGCCTGTACTGTAGTTTTTTAATCTCCGATTTGTTGAAGAAACATGTGAATCTTGGGCTAAAAACCCCTCCGGGCTTGTTGAAAACATCAAACAGTGTTTTTGTCTTATCCATCTGACACCCCGATTGAACTCTGAAGAGTAGATTTGCATAGCCTCAGAGGCGAGGGAAGTGGGTTTTTTTTTTTTTTTTCCAGAAAAGCTTTCTGAATTTTTATCCTCGGCTGTCAAGGACAGAATATGTCAGACTCTTCTCTTTTTTCTTTTATATTAGCACCACGCCTCCCCCACCCCCCCCGGCTTCCCTTCTTTATTTTCCTTCCCCGTCTCCAGAAACCGTTCCCAAAACTAGCACCTACAGCCTGGTGCTTCTTGTGAGCTGGCCGGCAAAGCTGGGGAAAGGATGTAAGGACAGTAACAAACAAAAAAAAAAAACTCAGAGCATTTAAGAGTCGGGTAGCTTCACCCACTCAACCAGCACATCTCTACCTCCTTGTGGGATGTGTTAGATTACCCCAAATCCCCCTCACCCCTGTACAAACACACACACAAACACACACACATACACGTGTACACACACATATACAAATACCTACACACACATCCATTACAAACATACACTCCCACATGGAAAATTGCGCATTCACACACATGCACTGATATAGGTATACGGCATATAACATAAAACTATATTAGCATATGAAAGTACTTGACTTTTGTAACCATGAGGTTTTGAGTGGCGGTATTCGCGGACGGGAGCCACTCTGCTTCCTCACGCGACACCACAGACGCTCATTATTGGAAATCCCTGCCAAGTGCTAATGGAGCTCAGGGAGCTGCCTGTCTCTTTATGGGCTGTCAGGCCAACAGAGGCCAAGAAAACTACCAGTGCAGGGGGGGAACTGCACACTGGGGGGGGAGGGGGGAGGGGGGAGGGGGGGTAGGAGTGTGGGGTGGGGGCTATTGTGGAAGATTACGAGTTTAGGATACGCAGAGAAGCTCTGAAGTTGGGGATACACAGGGAAGCTCCTACGTTCAGATTACACAGAGAAACTCTGACGCTTTTATTTTTGGTGTCGGATTAAAAAAGCCAGAGGGTTTCTGTGACGCGTCTGATAGAGGAGGCTGTACACGTGTCGAGACTAAACTGCTTTTAACGGCGCCATAGACGCTCGCGCGGCGGTGAGCGGAACGGCGAGGGGAGGAGGTCGGCCGCGATCTCCGAGCAGCGACGGGCGCGTCGGCACGCGGGCACGACCCAAACGGCGGCCCGTGCCGCGCCTCCTGTTCGGGCTGCCCACCCCGCCCCCCTGCTACCCTCAGCCAGCGGGTAGATCACCTGCACCTGCCACAGGGAGAGAGAGAGAGAGAGAGGGAGGGAGGGAGGGAGTGGGCATGGTCCTCCCTCCCTCCCGTTTCCTGTAAGGGAAGAAGGATTTAAGCACACCTCAGTCCCCGGTACGGGAGCAAATCTTATTTTTTATTGCTGACTCTCTGTACATCACCGCTACCGAACTGACCACTCAGCAGTCGTAGCATTAGCCTAGCGCCGTCATAAAAAGTCTCCCGTCGGGCTGGCAGGCACTGCTCAGTATACAAACGACGGTCACGCACAGCATCATGACCAGTGAACACCGCAACAGGACCGCAAGCGGTCTCTCCCAAAAACAACCCGGTCAGGGTTTTAGCCTGATTTTAGAGCAGGGTGAGGACAAGGAAGACATGCTGGTGGGGGAGAGACTCTTGGCCTTCTTGCATACTCAACGGATAGTCTGCCAAGGACTGCATATCATATATAATTATAGCAAAATGCATACAGTGTGTTTTATTACTGTGGCTGAGGAAACGGCCAACGTTCTGCATAGATCTTCACACGGGTGCACGGAAGCACCAGCTTCGGTCCTGAAGTCAAACACCCCTCAGGAGTCCCGGCTGCACCCTGGGTGGCCCAGGACAGCCTGGTCCGGAGGTTCTGTTTGGATTGCTTTACAGAGCAGCGACGGTTATCCCCCCATCCCCCCCGCCCCCCCCGCTCCGATCGCTCGCTCTCTGCCTACGGAGCGTCTGACATTTTTTTGGCACCAGAGGCCACGCTCGTTCCTCTCGCTAATGGAAAGCCCCACGCAGCGGCCCTTCTGGAAAAGCCAGCGCCCCCCAATCAATTCCTCGTCCCGTGACAGCGTGGGGCCTGCACTTTGTTTCCGCCCCAGCCCCGGTTGTCAAAAAAAAAAACAAAAAAAAAAAAACGGCAAAATCAATTCCACTTCGCCTCCCCGCCAGCGCTCCTGTGTGCATCCGGCCGCCTGTGAGGACTGTTCTCTCCGGGAAGCACGCAAAGCGCAAAGCCTGCTGATTGGAGGTTCCAGAAGACAGACCAGCTGAAATAATGTGGCGAGAACGAGGGGGGCAGTTCCTCCAAACTCAGTCAGGAAGCCCGATTGGCTACCCCGAGCTGCATAACTATACGTGTGACATGTGCATAAATCCACCAGGAGTAAATCTCCATCTGCTCAATGGCAACCCAAAAAACGGTCCTCGCCAACATGGCTCTCGCACATCGCCCTCACCAAGATGGCTTCCTCTGTATCACCACCCCACCCCCCGCCCGCCCTCGCCAACATGGCCGTCCCTCACTGGAAGGGTCCCGAGCCGAAGCTCGTCTCCTGGCGAGAATGCTGCTGCTCCAGCCGGTCCAGGAGCCTGTCCACCGAGTCCTCCTTGTTCTCCAGCTTCAGGTACCTCCGGGCGCCGCCGAGGTCCAGCCGCGGCCAGCTGCGGTGGTCCCGGGGCGCGCCGGAGGCCCCGCCCCCGTCCGCGGCCCAGGCGCGCAGGTCCGGCACGTTCAGGCTCACCTGGGGGCTGGACGCCTGCTGGAGGACTCCGCCCATCCCCGGGCGGGGCTCCGTCCTGCTGCCCAGGCTGTAGCAGCGCCTGGGGGGAGGGGAAGTGACCTCACGGCAGCCTCCGTCAGGGGGCGGGCTCGCCAGCGACGCGGCGGTCAGCGCGGTCAGGTTGAGCTCGCCGGAGCCGCAGGAGTCCGAGCCCACGGAGCGCACGGAGATAGGGGGCGAGGAGGACTTTTTAAAGGGCCCGCAGGCGTCGGCCCGCCGGGCGGCCAGCGGGCGGCTCGCGTCGGCCCACTTGCCCTCTCCGGCCTGCGGCTGCAGCAGCAGGGCGGGCTCAGAGCCCGTCAGCGCCCCCAGGTGGCGGAGGCCGAGACTGCCGGCGGGCAAGGGGGTGGCCCAGCGGTAGAGCTCGAGCGTTCCGTCGGCTCGAGCGGGCGCCTCGATGGGCACTGCGGCGGAGACGGCGCGGACGGCGCGGGCGTCGGCCTCCGCCAGGGCCAGCAGGCGGCGCGTCTCGCGGTCGCGGTTCTCACGGTCGCGGTTCTCGTACAGCACGCTGTTGGCGCATATCAGGATGAAGAGCCCCACGCCCATGAGGACGGGCCCCAGCAGCTTCAGCCGCTCGCTGGAGAAGGGGCCCCCCCTGGCCCCCCCCGGGCCCCACCCGGCCACCTGCGGGCGACCCGGGTCCGCCTCCGCACCCGCCTGGCCGAACGGCGCCGCCCGGTACGGCCAGTACCCCACGGCCGCCGCCGCCACGCCCGCCGTCACCACGACCGCGCCCAGCAGCAGGAAGGCCCCCGGGGGGGACCGGATGCGCAGCCGGGCCCGAACCGGCCCCTCCGCCCGCTTCCTGGGGTGCAGGCGGAACCGCCCCAGCCGCCGGCGGGAGCCAGGGGGCCCCGGGGTCTCCGCGGCACGAGCGGCTCCAGCGGCGGTCATGCCTCTAACAGGACGCTGTGGAGAGAGGACAGGACTCAGCGCCCCCTACTGGAACAGAATAAAACACGCCATACTTTAACCTTATTATCTAATTCAGCGCAGACCTGGGTCAAATACATATTCGTTTTGGATTCAAATACTGTTCTGTGCTCTGTTGATCTTGCCTGGTGAAACTGAGCCTGCCAATAATGACCAAAAGGCGGCGTTTGCACTTTTTGAGAGTATTTCATTGGTTCCAATACACCAGACAAGATCAGTAAAGCGTAGAAATGTATTTGAATCCAAAACAAATACGTACTTGACCCAGGTCTGATTCAGCATGAATGATGAGAAAGACTGTTGGCATTCACACTTGAGGTGTTTACCTGAAAGGTTTTTGTGAGTTTATGTGATTGTTACGTATGACATTGTTATGTACTGTGTGGAATTGCTAAGTATGTAATTTGTCATAGTATAAATGGCAGTTCAGTCTAGTTCCATTTTAAAACATTCACAAAATATTTTGGTGCTCTTGAATATACGTAATACCTTTGCTGTGACATCACAAGCCAGTCGGGCTTAAAATACTGAATGAAGAAACTAGTTCACAGCCTCAGACACTCACATATTATTCGATGGGTCAATTGCAGCGTGTTAGCTACAATTTAAACCCCAGGTTAAAACCTCTAGACAAGGGGTGCCAAAACTTGGTCCTGGGACCCCCTGTGTGGGCTGGTTTTCGTTCCAGCCACAATCGCAATCCCAGAATTTTAACAAGCTGGTATTTTTTCTTAATTAGGTACTATTTTCGCATTCAAAGGGATCATTTACCCTCTTAAGTGACATTATGTCAGAAATTGCTACAGTATCCATACCATAAAGAATAAAATCCCAGAGTTAATTTTGTGCTTATTGTGTTATACTGCAAACAATCGCACAGAGAGAGGTAAAACTTCAGATTAAAGACTGCAGTGAATCAGGAGGCTCCTAACAGGTGAGATGAGGATACCTGGCCACTAAAACTAACCATCTGGAAGAATTCAAAGACTAAGCAAATGATAGTGAGTCAAACCTGTATTGTGTTAATAAGTTTAAGAAAAAATTTAAGAAAGAAAGTAAACGTGTTAAACAACCTAATTAGGAGCCTATTGATTTAACTCTGTCTTTCATTTGATCAAAAAAGTTCCCCTTTTTATGTAATTGTTTGCAATGTAGAACAATGAACACAATGCAGCACAATATCAACATGGGAATTTCATTATTCATGGCACGCAATGCTGTTTCAGACTATGGTTTAAGAGGGTTAAATAATCCCACTCAACAAGAAAGATTAAGAAATTAAGAAAAATAGCAGCTCGTTAAAGTTATGGGATTGCGATTGTGGTTGGAATGAAAACCAGCATACACAGGGGGGCCCCAGGACCAAGTTTTGGAACCACTGCTCTAGATCACATGACTGCATAACAACTGGAGCAGCTACCCAAAGCTGTGTAATAAAGGCTAGCTGTTCCATCTGAAATGCAGTTCTCAATTCAATTTATTTGAAAAGCGCTTTACAAGTAGCAAGGCAAGAAACAGAACTGAACCCCCAAATAATAAGATCATGAGGTAAAAATCTCCCAGTGGGGAGAAAACCTTCAACTGATGGCAAGAAGAAACTCCCCAATGGGAAGACATCTCGACAGAAACCCAGCTATAGAGAGGGAGCCCATCCTCCACTGGCCTGCCTAGTCTAAAATAGCAGTAGAATGGAATGTAGGAGAAATTCTACAAGGGTTCTATCACCGGAAATAAATATGGGTTACGCAGGATACCGTGGAGGTGACAGCTAACAGGAATAATAGAAGACCAAATGATATAGTTCAGTATAGCGCAATTTAGAGGAGCCAGGTGATGGATCTGGAGCTCCAGGCTGCGTCGAGGCATGGACAGGGGAGGAACTAGTTCTGAGGTTGAGAGATTTTAAACCTGAGATTTAAACCGCAGCAAAGAAATCGACCCCATAGTTTTAATCTCCCGTGAGTCGTAAAACAACAGGTTCACCCGCAAACACACAAAAGCCCGAAGCCTCAGAGAACTTTCATTCACCTTGCAGAGAAAGATGAACTTCTGACAGCCTGTTGAGGAACGCTGGGTTCAAATACCACTACCAGGCTAATAGGTGAGATAAGACAGCTCAAATGGCCTCCCGTCTGCCAAATACTTCTAGAATTGATCTCACATTGAACTACTCTGCGGTGATTCTCAGCCCAACTACCCCAGGACAAATTTTGTATAGCTGCCTTCATTTTTCAGTGACAGAATCTTATTGTGAGACTCGAATTTTGTTGCAGGTATAGCCACTAGCCGAGAGTCCAGAGGCGAACTGTAGGCTAAATAAGCAAACGTGCTGACATCACTGTCCCTATGTCCCACTGTATTACATCATTAGTGCGCAAATAAACTTCAGTTTTGTTGCTACTTCTCAAATCTCACACCAATTATTAAAACCATTTTCAGTGTAATGGTTTAAAAAAAACTGCAGTTCACGAGCTCGCCAAGATGCGGTGTTACTTCGTGACGTAGAAAAAGATGGGAAAGTTAAAAACGACGTCATACAGCAATCAGGTACAGGGACAGCGTCATGACTCTGTGAAAACGAAATATAGTCCAGCGCATTTCAGCTTCTTTAACTCATTCAGTATTATGACAATATCCAATGTTTTAACTCAGTTGTAAAACAAGGTAAGGGATCGTTGCCGTAGTTTGTTTAGGCCCTATGTTACTTGAGCCCCCCTGCCCCAACAAACACACATACACGCACCACACATTTTTAACACGTTACTAAGGCTCTCATGGTGATATAATAAAGATGCAAGCGGTGTATTATTTTTAAAAAAAAATTTTTTTGTTTGTCAATCTCGTTTAAGGGGCGCAGTTAATATCAATGTTACTATTACCTGTCTTCGGCTTGCCAGTAGCCTACGACTCCTTCGCGAGACCACCAAAGGGCAGCTATTTATTCGAAAACGCTCTCGTGACAAATTTCCAGTCACTGGAGACTCTCGACCTAGACTTCTACTTTTTAACATTGCCTTGCGTGCACTTCGGTTTGACAAAAGGACATTTTGATTGCTGTCAAGTTCTGCAGCAATTATAAGTTGTGTGCCCCTAGGCACGACGCAGATTCAGTGCGGATACTACGGCTCAGTAACTCGTGTCACGATCAATATAATGGGTACCGTCAGTAAACGGGTTGAGCTCATGTTGCACGCATCGAATTAACAGTTCCTGAGTGAGAACACAATTTCGTATGTTTTCCTAAGTGGTTGCACTTATTGACCTGCGGGAAATGTCTGAAATATGCATTATTATTATTATTATTATTATTATCGTTATTGTTTCATTATTAGTTTTGTAAACAAAACAATCAACAGTGAATTAAACTGCAGACCCAACACTGCAGCTTCTTCACGCCTGGTAGCCAAATATTTTAACAATTATCGGTGTTGGAAGGTACGCAGGGGAAATCAAAATACCAGTGAATTCTCCGCTAAATGGGAAACTGCGCACATTTAAAAAAACGTTAGAACATACTTAAAGACAGTAGGCTTTGCAGCTTTCAAGGAACCGACTTTTTAAAAGACTACATTTTAACAAAGGGTGTGATAAACATGCTCCCATAAACCAGCCAAGGAGGTGCGCTTTCGTGCGTATGCCTAACTTGAAGTTAAACAGACATGAGTGGCACAGACGACTGAACGCAATCTGCGAACTACAAGAGAACACAACGTCCGTTAATGTCGTAGAAAAGTTTATGTTAAAGGAAGGCTGCCAACATAGCCGGGTGCAAACTTAAGATGGTCAGACGTGCAAACAGCGGGTGGCGTTTTAGACCGGGTTAAGAAGAAGGGTTACTTGCCTTTGTTGTGTTCGTTCTTGGGTGCGCACCGTCCCTCCTTGCAACCAGCTGGAACTCTCCTTACGCGGCGTACTACGTACATGTTAAGCGCTTATTCCGTCCGCTGACCAATTATTACTTATGCGCGTTTTTGCTTTACTGTTAATTCCAAAACGACCAGGGCACCATGAGCTGGGTGGTGGTGGCTGTCTCGGATTTCGGAGCACCGAGTCTCACTGTCTGTTTTAGTAGACTCCCCCTCTTAAATTTCTTCCGAATGAAGGGGTCAGGAATGTACCCTTACCTTTGAAAATAAAAAAAAACACTGCGCTTGAGGCAAACGACGAGGCGGGACGCAGTCGTCTTTAACAGCTAAGAAACGTATTTTGTACGTGAAACACATCCTATACTGAAGTCGACGGGGCAGTCCATCTTTCGCATTCTTCGTCGGTGGCACCTCCCTCTCCTAAATAGCCTATGATGCTTCCCCCCTCTCGTCGATCCTCTTTCTGGGTTTGCATGTTGACAGCGTTGACTTGCGCCCCTCAGCAATGTTCAAGACCTTTCAGTTAGGATCTGGACTGCGTTTAGCTTCAGCTCAAGATTTTTCGAATAAATTGATGGGTTGGCGCTTCTAATTCGTTTTTCATTTTAACTTGAAAAGTAGCTTGTATGCTACGTTCAGACAATTGCATGGATAAAAGCAAAATAAAAAACCATAGAAGGCTTTAAATGCAGGCCTATGCATAGTAATAATATAAATACATTTTAAGTTTTAATTATCCAAATGAATGCAATTGAACCAACAATGTTAAGCATATAGTGCATTTAATGTTTCAAGGTTATCAGAGTAACCTGTTGAAGGTTAAATACCCATCGGTTTTAAACGCGGATTTTTAACTTGAAAATCAGGTCAGGATCAAAGCTAAAATGGTTAATTTAAGAAAATTACGGGAAGTGTGAGCTGTTAAGCAAAACCCACTCTTGTGGTATTACTCCACCTTGCGGTCGTTGGACAGAATGAGAAACTCCCTAAACCTGTCCAAAATACTTTTCCATTGCCTTTAAAATTGTCGAGTAAATTGACTCCGTGCACAGGACATCTGGTGGTAACAATTGGAATCGCGCTCCCTGGACAGCGCGAAACCGCAAACACTCGCGATTTTTCGATCGTTCATTCAGAACAGACTCACAAAAATCCAATCAAAAATAATCATCCCAATTTGACATCGTCATTTTTTTTAAAGCAATATTTCATATCCTTCGGAATACAAATATTTAAGTGTAATGTTTGCAACACGACAAATATTCAACATGACCAGCAGTAACCTTCTTTCCATCTGATAATGCTTAAGGCCTGAAAGATTCTATCTGCACTCAAACAGGTTCTCATAAATGCCTAGTCACATTTTGGACAGTTGGGAACATTTTTGGATTGCTGCCTGTTGTTTAATGAAGTGTTAAAGACAAGAGACAATAAGACAAAAACAATCTTAACCCAAGAATAAAGTGTCTAAATTAATTCAAATTCAAACTTCAATCACTCAAGTGTCTAAAAGTCTTGCGATTAGAACCATAATGTTGTAAAATATAGTCCTAAGACTACAGACAAGTGTGTACTTCAGTACATTTCACTCTTGTCTATATACCCATTTGCAGTAAGTCACTCAGGTAAATTACTCCAATGTAATGCAGCAACTTGGCAGCAATAGAACAGAAAAATTCAAAACAATAAAAAAATGATTCACTTCAAACAAGGCATCAGGCAAGTTTTTTTTATTTTTTAACTGGTAAAAGGACTTCCCACAAAGTTGAAGGATGCAACAGAATAAAATCACATTAATCCCACCCCACACAGCTCTGTCAACACGGTATGCTTTTCAAAGTATGCAATACAAAGGTTAAGACACCTATTACGGTATTCAGACACTTTTAAACTTATAAAAATCTATCTGAGCAATGCCCTTTTCTCAGACTAAACTCACATACTTAATATTTTACAAACACCTCCAATAAGAGACAGCACTATCGTGTAAGGATGTATTATAATAGTCATAATGAAAGAAAGGGAAGCATATATATAATGTGATAGACACGTCGAGCAGGAGTGCCCAGTCATCCTACAACTATTTATCAAAAAAGGAAAAAAAAAAAACAAAACAAAAAAAAATAACTGGACAAATGTGGGGGTGGGGGGTCGGAGAAAGGGGGCGGGGGGTTTTTCGGAGGGGGGGGGGGCGACGGTCCACCTCAGGACTGGGACCGGGACCGAGACCGGGAGCGAGACCGCGAGCGGGACCGGGACTTGGAGCGGGACTCGGACCGCGAGGCGGAGGGAGAGCGGGACCTGGCTTTGGGGGGCGAGGGGGACTTGGATTTAGACTTGGATTTGGACTTGGACTTGGATTTGGACTTGGACTTGAGCCGGGGCTTGGGCGGGGACGGGGACCGGGAGCGGGATCCTCGCTCGGCCCCGCCGGCGCTGCCCTCCTCCTCCTCGCGGTCGCTCTTGGCCTCGCGGGTCTTGGAGCCGGACTTCCTGCCGCGGTCCTTGTTGTCCGAGCGGGACCGGGACCGGGAGCGGGAGCGGGACCGGGACCCGGACTCGTCCTTGTGGCCCTTCTTGGGGTCCCGCTTGTTCCTCTTGCTCTTGGGGCTGCGGCTGCGGCTCCGGCTGCGGCTGCGCCCGGCCCGCCCGCCGCCGCCGCCGCCCCGGCTCCTGCTCCGGCTGCGCCGCGCCCCGTTGCTCCGGTCCTCCCCCTCCCGCCGGCCGCGCACCTTCTTGCGGTCGCGGCTCCGGCTGCGGGAGCGAGACGCCATCCTGCGGCGGGAAGAGGAAACGTTAAAAAACCGCACCGGCCAATCACGGCGCCCCGATCGGCACACTGAACATTTAGCGCAGAGGTCTCAAACTAAACCGTTTCAGCCAATCAGAGAGCCCCAATCGGCACACTGAACATTTCAGAGATCTCAAAGTAAACCGTGGGATGGGGGCGGGGCCTCAGAGGGGCGTGGCCTACCTGGAGCGTGAGCGGCTGCTGTTGCTGCTTTCACTGCGGCTGCGGCTCTTCCTGGAGCGTCTGCTCCTGGACCGGGACCTGAGGGGGGGGGCAGCCCAGAATTACCCACTGCTCCGTCCGGGTCACATGACCCACACACACAACATAAGCTAAACACTTCCTTTAGAAGACACCGTAAAGCTGAAATCTAACAACGTAAAGCGAGGGGGGGGGGGGTAAGGTGACCCGAAGGTCCGAGCAGGTCAGGACGGCGCCCTCACCTGGACCTGCTGCGGCTGCGGGAGTAGGACCGGCGGCGGCGAGACCCGGGCCGGTCCTCGATGAGGCGGATCTTGCGCCCGTTGACCTCGGTGCCGTTGAGCTTCTCCAGGGCCCTCTTCATGTCCGAGTACAGCCGGAACTCGATCACCCCCTCGTTCTTCCGCCCTTTGTTGGTGTCGGCGTACGTCACCTCGCCCGCCTGGCGCATGTAGTCCTGCAGGATGTGGGGGGAGAAGCGTGGCACACACATCAGATTTTGGGCAGGAAACCGGTGTGCCTGCATGCAGTACTTGCACGTGTATTGTGTTTGTGTGTGTGAGGCTCTCGTGCAGGTGCTGTTGACGCATCGTGCACACCTGAAAGCCTTACTTGTGTGCATGATCCCTGTGTATGCAGGAGCGTGCATGGCCTGTGTGCATGGCCCGTGTGCATGGTCCCTGTGTGTGCAGGAGCGTGCATGACCCGTGTGCATGGTCCCCGTGTGTGCAGGAGCGTGCATGGCCCGTGTGCATGGCCCCTGTGTGTGCAGGAGCGTGCATGGCCCGTGTGCATGGCCCCTGTGTGTGCAGGAGGGTGCATGGCCTGTGTGCATGGTCCCCGTGTGTGCAGGAGCGTGCATGGCCCGTGTGCATGGTCCCCGTGTGTGCAGGAGCGTGCATGGCCCGTGTGCATGGTCCCCGTGTGTGCAGGAGCGTGCATGGCCCGTGTGCATGGTCCCCGTGTGTGCAGGAGCGTGCATGGCCCGTGTGCATGGTCCCCGTGTGTGCAGGAGCGTGCATGGCCCGTGTGCACGGTAGCCACGGTAACGCGGGAGCAGGGCCGGTGCCCCGTACCTTCAGGTCCTGCCAGCTGCAGCGGCTGGAGAGGTTCTCCACAATGAGCCGGTACTCGGTGCGCACCGGCGGCCCGTAGCGGTCCCTCCCGCCGCGCGCGAACCCGCCGCCTTCAGCACGACAAGGGGACGAGAACGGCACGGGTCAGGCGGAGACAACGCGCAAGCAACAGCATTCGCTGGGAATAAACAGCCCTGCACAGAAACCCTGTCCACACAACCGACATAAACACACACTGACCTGAAGCAGCACAGGGAGACCCCCTCCCACTACTCAGAAACAAAACAAAACAAAAAAACAAAAAACAAAACAAGAGCTAGCCCTCGTCACCTGTCATTACACAGAGCCCCTAACAACACAGCTAACGGACTGTCTTAAAACACTAGCAAATGTACACTGCACTTCTTCAAAACACTCACATCTGTCAATATCAAAAAAGAAAAAATTTAAATAAAAAATTAATTCTCAGCTATTCTCAGACAGAAACATATGTAGACGACTTTATGAAAGCATTAAAAAAAAAAAACCCACATAACCCTCTTTTTTTTTTTTTTTTTTTAAAGTACTTACGGTGAATTACAGTTTTTGTTTCTTAATAATCAAACTTAAGAGACATTGAAAAAAAAAAAAGAGATTGTTAGGCACCTATAAGAGCATAACCCACATCTGGTCCTAACCCCATGGCATCCTCACCACCCGGGCTATAGGGAAAAGCGGTCTTCACTCGCAATGGCTCCCCGCTTTTTGGTCAGCCAGGGGCCCCAGAATGGTCATAGAGCCACACTCTTGGAAAGGGAACCCAAGGCCAGCAATAGGGGCAGGCAGCCAGTCATCTTAGGCTCAAAGGTCTCTTTCAATTAAAACATCGAGGTATCTTTGTTAAATCTCTAGCGTTAATAACAGTCACATTTTAAAAATAAAAATAAAGAGAGGAAAAATAAGAAATAAATACGAGAGAAAAGCCAAAAAAAAAAAATTCCGAGTTATTGTTGCCAGTGACTAACAATTGGGTAGATTAAAAACTAAAAGATCAAATCATCTGTGCTATGAAATGGTCTGGCAAATTTATTTTGCTGCATTTTTGGCAACACAATATTATGCATGTACATGAGAAAGTTCATGGTTTATATGCTTGCCTGTGCAACATGTCTGCTCTAAGCTCAGGGTCACCTTGCTTGGGTCCTGGTGGCCACAGTGCATGTTGGTGACTTCCTTCCCACCCAATCACGTTTCAACAAATTAACTGCCCTGAATGTCCGCAGCAGCCAATGAGCTCTAGCGGAACCTTAAACCTACATTTAAACAGATCAGTCACTCTTTTTTTACTTCCTTTGACTGAGCTTTGAACACCGATTCAGATCTGATGTCAATTGACCCAGAAGTACCATTTGACTTTGGAGAAAAAACGTTTTTGCGTGGGGTTGGTATGTTCCTGAAATACACCCAAGCACTGAAGGACAAGGTTCTGTGTATAATCAACACCAGATCAGAAACCAGTCAATAGCTCGTTATATCCAACTGCTGAAAGAAAAAACAGCACTTGTGCCTAATATCAGAACTATGGTGGAAAACGTGGCTCAAGAACTTTCGGTTTGAACACGTGGTAAAGACCGTCATGCATTGTGGTCACCTGGTACCAAGCCTGAGGGCCCACTTCAAGACTGTCTGATCAAATACTAGGAGTAACTGTTTTTTTTCTTCATCATATGACCGGTACCGCGGTCGTCTGTACTTACTCCTTCCCGAACCGTAGCTCCCGTCCCGGCGCGGTCCCTTTGTGTGCTCCACAATGACTCTCTCACCACACAAGTCTTTTCCGTTCAGGTCATAAACCGCATCGTCTGCATCTCGAGGGTCATCGAACTCAACAAACCCGTACCTTCATACAAAAAGCAAGACAAAACACTGAGCAGAAGGACAACCGACATAACAACGGTGCATACTATAACCGGCCAAAAAAACGTATATAAACATTCAGTGTCCAATTGGATATTGTTGGATTTTAAAGAAAATGCTGATCGCCTAGCTTTAAATTACTATAACAATCAAACACGTGACACCGCAGCACAGTCCCCAGGATAACTCCACCCACATCACCACCACAGCCATATACGGCATTTTCAATATTCGCATAGCTGGCTGTTTCTGAAGGGAATAAAAACAGCGGGCCCGTCATGCCCCGGCACTTCCCAGAAATTCCTTGCCGACGTTCACCCTGCATCGCACTGGGGCCCTTTTCGTGACTACTGGAACTTTTTTGGAATGCATCTGGACTTTTTTGTCTCGAGAGCATGCACGTTGACAATATTTTGCAAGTTAATAGACGGTTAAATAAGTTGGCAAACTACTGATCTAATCAACTTGGCGAATTGTAAGTTAGTACATTTTCTTTAACTTAAGTACTACATAATACCAGTTCTAGTTTCGTCGTCAAGTGCCAAGTAACCCAGAAAGGACTGAAATTAGTGCTCAAATTATTGTAAGAAATGGATGAGATTTATAGAATAGTACTACCAGCGCCGAAATGTCGAGCTCTCGGCAACACTGGGGAATTCGTTCATTTAAAGGACAGTGAAGTAACCACGAAGATACGATTGGCTGTACTAACTTTAAAAGCTGATTTTAACTGGCTGACCACAATTATTACACAGCTAATGACTAGACTAGCTAGTTCTCATTAATTACAAAAAATACCTAAACTGCCTAGCATTGTGAATTTGCCAAATATGCAATCGCACACCGTTGGGTGTTTCACTAATTTCATCCCTAGCTACACTAGCAGACCGTAACTAAACAATGATTTGAGTGAAAGTTCAAGTGGAGTAAACAAATCCAACGTAGTACTAGTATGCCAGATAGCAAACTACGCTTAAATTAGCAAACGCTTAAATTGCGCTTCACGCATCGACCAATCAAATAACTGCACAGATCTTGCGTCATAGCTACATCTTGGATTATTACCCAGCTAGGCCCAAATCTAGGCCTTGCGTAATGGCTGCCATTATTCTAGCCATGCATCGCACACTGGAAATAATGGCGTCATTTTAGATTTTTAAAAAGAATGCATTTCACCAAAATCAACTTTCAGGCCAAAATAGACTGCTTGATGTACCGTAACTGCTACGTCAACTGGAAACGCGGGACAATAGTTAGCTTGTTCAGTAGCTAGCTAAAGTTAGCTCGCTAAACCGCGAGCGAACGAGCACACTTGGCTAGCTAACAGTTGTTCCTCGAGGAGAAACATCTGGAGAATAAATCGGCTTAATCCTTCAAATTGGCCGACAAATGAGACAGTAACCACATTATTTACAGAAATAGTATTGAGTAAAACACAACATCGTCTAAAATGTTGTTACACTCACAGATAGCCAACAAGCAACGGCAACGATTCTCGCAGCAACGCAACAATTCAAAACAATGAACGCAGCCTAAACTAGGCTGTAGCCAGGTAGCTACTCATCCGAAAAGCAATGTGGATGTATATGCTGTTTTACCAATTATCGACCAAGGTTACACTTTGCGGGCAATCCAAACACTTTGTAATAACTCCGCGTGTGTAAAAACAGAAACATATAAACGCTGCCCCGTTGCCGCCGCCGACAACCGATCGTCTGCAACATCACCAGACTGGGCCTCTCCAGCCAGGCCACAACGCGCGTTGAGCTCGTTGGATGACTCGTTCGGCCTTTATCAAATTTGTTACCCGTTTTTTAGGTCGACTTCCAATATCTTCCCGTAACCCTTAAAGAACTTCTCGACATCTTTTTCCCTCGCGCGGTAGCTCAATCTGCCGATGTAAACTCGAGACATTTCCACGGTCCCGGTTGCGTGTGCTCAACTCCTCACACTCACAAAACACACACACAGACAAGCTGGGTGAAGCGCGCACATAAATTACACACTCCCCTCCCCTTGTAGCAACAACGCCATAGGGCGCCCAAAATAGGAGGCGTGTACCTCAGCCACACGTAACTTTTATGTGCAAGTGAAACAAATAGAATTTGAATCGCGTGTAATATGGTTAAATGTTGCGATTACTAGCAGAACATAAACAGCCCCGTGATATTGCACGCAAGGGCATATATACGTCCTGTACATTTGATGATGCAGACTACAATATTTCGTCAGATCTTTCAGTGACTATGCAAATGCTTCGATTACTTGAATTGTTAAGACCATCATTTTGGCATGCTAATACAAAACAGTCCTGGTCTACATAGTGTTGCATGTAAGCAGCTATGGTACACTTTGAAATAAACATGCCCTATATATATATAATGTCTCCCATTGTCTTATCACCAGAATGCGTGGCCAATGTTTTCAAGCTATGGACTGCCATATGATTTAATGAAAATGTGATATTTATTCTGGATAATCAATTACCATAATTTATCTAGAAGGACAAGGCTGGCATATTTTCACATATGACTGTTCTGTGCTCTTGCTAGTAATATAATAGATACCCTCATCTATGGTGACTGAGTGTATCCTGCCTATGTACACATTCATGTAAACAGCAGTAGTTTGTTATTAATGAAACATACTAAATATGTTGGACATAAATATTCATATATATGCTGTGAAATCTAGGGTTTCAGTCCGTCTTCTAAACTTGATTCAGTGCCAGAGTCTCTCTACCCAGCAGGTAAAATGAGTCTGAATGGGTTGAATGGCCTGTTCTTGTCAATAAACCATATGCATTCTTGATGGTATGCCATTGTGGAACAGGGAGGGTGTGGGTGTCTATTGCTGTCTAAAAGCAAGAGAATATGACAACACCATGTCACATGCAGGCTGTTGTGATTTGGGGCTGGGCCAAAGTCAGTTTTCGCAAGTATTTTACTAATCCTCTAGAAATAACTCGCTATGTCCTGTGTCATGATCGTGCAAGCAAGCCATCGCCTAAATCCAAACAGGTAATTAACTTAAGGAATGCCATTTCAGTCACATTTCCAATGAACCTTCCCAAGACCCTTTATGTATTTTGTCATGATGCATTAACTTCATTCCTTTTTCCTCTGAACAGATGTGTGAACAGATTCTCTCTTTGTCACTTTGGAATTCCCCAGTGTTTTCTTGCTCTGGGACTTCTGAATAAAAGGCTTAATTTCCAACCTGCCGTGGTTTTACTGTGACTCTTTAAGTTATGAAGCTCTCTGTAAGGTAACACCATGGAGAGAATATTTAATGTAAAAATGATGGCATCCAATGTATTTATATGTATTCACATAGTGTATCGAATAATATTGATACTTGGTTGGGAGATCTGGCAAAACGTTGCAGCAGGAAGGGCTGCTGGGACTGTACAGAGCAGTTGTCCTTCTGAGCCAAAAAGAAAACCCAATGCCCCTGTGTAGTGTTGGACACTATACTGTATGAGACAGTATTTCAGATGAGAGTTAAACTGAAGTCCTGACTCCATCAGTAAGGTCCCCATGTGACTTATCCCAAAAAGTAGGAGGGAAATTCACGACCAGCCACTCTCTATCCGGCCACCAAGTAATCCTCTTGTTTAAAGGTTTGATCATTCTTTCCTTCTTCACCTCTGCGTGCTCAGCATTTTGCCACAAAATGGCTGCTGTGTATTGTTCAGGCAGCTGCTACAGATTGGTGGTGGTTGATGTGAGCTTCTCCCTTCGCCGCAAAGCTCTTTCAGAAAGATGCTACATAAATACAATCTATTGTGTTATCCATATATTGTTTTACAAGCAGCACAGTTACACACAATACAATGCATCCTGCAACATGTGCCTGTATACAGTTATCCAAAAACCTCTACTAAACTGGATAACATTGGATAACAGTGCAAACATTGTACATTCTGGGATGCTATTAAAATATATATTTGTCTTGCACGACTTGTGTGGCTGTGTAAATGTGTCTGTGTCGACAATTATGGCGTATACTTCAGCTTCCCATCAGTAGTGAAAACTTTATTGCTTAACTTTCTCATTCATACAGGTAAATAGGCTGTATAATTCGTTCAACCGGTAAACCACAAATGAATAGAAACGTGTTTAGATACGTGCGCGGGCTTGTCAATTCGATTAAGAGCCTTTGGGCGTAACGCAAAGACTTAGAATATCGGGTGTTACCGTGTTTCACGCTCGACTGATCGTAGGAGGGGCCCAAAGACTGTAAAAAAAATAGGAGGGGCCAGTAAATAGTGTGCAGTGGTTTGCGAAAGGGAAAGGGATAGCACAAGGCAGTAGTAACGGTCACGGAATTCCCCAATCCGTTGTGAGTGATGTCTTTCTAGTATCGGAATTGGTTAACCACACTGGCCACACTTATCATGGCTACACCGATAAAATGACAAGAATTATATTTATTCCTAAAAATGGAACAGTTCAGACAGGTCATGTGTTCTGACAGCTCAGAAAACATCCGGAAGAGACAGCAGACAGCTCGCCAATGTAAAGTTCGTCAACTAGCCGGCTAGCTCAACATGTGTTAGCTCAACATTGGCTCACGACTTTTCCTAAAGCAAGTCGTCGTGGAGAGGGTCGGTAAGCGACGTGAGGAAGTCGTGAGTTTGGCGTAGGCTAACTTCTATGGACAGTTTTCGGTTGTCGGGAGCATGGAATGCTCTACCTTTTCTGAATATTCGTGGCTGGATTTCCTCTTCACGGTAATTGGCGTTTGCACGTTCATTTTCGATATTGGATCCGACCTGTGGGTCGCCCAGGAGTTCTTCTTGCGCGGGGACTTCTTCTGGTTCGGAGTGCTGGTCAGCTTCATGGTTCTCTCCTCAGTCGTGGTCCAGATGTTTAGCTGGTTCTGGTTTAGCTACGACCGCGAGCTTGAGGGCTACGAGGAGCAGACAACTTCCAAAAACGTACTTCTGGCCGATGAGAAACATTTCAAACTGTACTGCTGGCTGCACGTTCTTCAGCTGGGATTCTTTTTCAGGTAAGGCTCGAGATAGCAAGCTGTATTAAGTATATTTTGGCAATATGATTTCATTCACATTATAAGGAGTCTTTCTAATATAGGCTACCGGTATGTAAACATTCATTATGTTGTCACTTTATATGTTATTTTGGAATATTGAAGAAACGTTGCAATGCATTGAAAACAAACTTTATTTTACTACATCAGAATATATAACACGAGTTCACCTTTGTATGACACTGCATTACTTTTCACAGTGACTCACACAATGTAACTTTTCTAGCATGTTAAGGAATACCTGCATACTATCAGATTAGCAGTTAACACAACAACAATAACAATAATAATAAAACTAGTAACTTTTTTTTTTTTTTACAATTAAGTACAGTTGTTTCATTGCTGGGGAGTTACATTTATGAAAGATATCGATGCATTAACTAACGTCTCAAAGTCGTACCTGTCAACTTCGCGACTCCGTCTTTACACACTAATGCGGTTAGTCAACCTTATTCCATTTAACCCCATAAAAGCATAAA
This sequence comes from Anguilla anguilla, assembly GCF_013347855.1. Classification (NCBI taxonomy): domain Eukaryota; kingdom Metazoa; phylum Chordata; class Actinopteri; order Anguilliformes; family Anguillidae; genus Anguilla; species Anguilla anguilla. The sequence goes on from NC_049208.1 coordinate 50,648,534, forward strand.
AGTGATTTAAAAAATTGTAGTAATTGTAGCAGCCATTGTAGTAATCTTGGAATACTTACAAAGCAAATGTACTTCTTCATTTCCCTTTCCCTATTCATAGCAAACATATGAGTGTGAGAAATGTACAGAAACTAAAAAGGTTATTATATTTTATATACTATTAATTGCTTGCTTTGTGTTATTTATTTATTTGACTAATTACTTATGGCTTGATGTTTCCTGATTGAAGCTTTCAATAATTTATCACCTCCCTGAGGCCCCCTTTTGCCCCCCCCCCCCCCCCCCCCCCATTGAGAACCACTGCTGTACCGTATACTCCTTTTAGATACAGGAGCCTGAAACCGTGGATAATGACATAATTTCCGCTCAGTAGACATTCAGGAGCTGTGCCCTCAGTACTAAGGCTGCACCCTGGCTCTAGTGTTTGCTTTCAATTGAACCATGGAGGAGAAGTTAACTCCCCCACACACACGCTCACACGCACACACTCACACGCGCTGTGAGTACTGCATATTGCACATCACATACGTGCGTGTTCAGAGAGCAATAATCTGTATTAATGTGTTCATTTGCAGTATGCTGTCAGCCAATGAGCTTCTAACCGAAGAGGCAGAGCGCTTATTTTCCTCCTTTTCAATGTTCAGAACTTGTTTTTTTTGATAGTTTTGTGTGATTTACAGGCACACCAGCCTAAATGAGGATCATCAGTCATCTGCAGCTTTGGCTGATTCACGCTTGCTGGATTGCATCAGGGAGTTCTGCTTTCATGTGGTCGGCGACCCAGGAAACTATTTCATCTGTAGCAAAGGAAAAATCAGTTTTACGTTGAGAACCACATCTCCAGTCTGTCATCGTTATGATCATCGAAAATTGCGCTATTTACCCAGGCTGGTAGCTAAAAATGTAAAAAATGTAACGTTCAAAGGTCACAGCGTCACATTATTGCGCAACCAGCTGAGCTGCTGATAAGTCTGACTGAAGTAATGACCCGTGGAAAACGTAATTTGTCCGGGTTTAAAGTACTAGGCTGCGTGTCTTCCGTACTGTAGCGTACAGCCCGGCCCTGATGTCATCTCGCCGTGCTGGGGCTGTGTCGTGTGAGAGGCGGGGCCAGCTGAGTCAGGTGACCAGTGATTGACGGGGCCTTTTCCCTCCCCCCCCCGCAGGCACGTCTCGGCCATCAGGCAGGGGTTCCAGGTGTGGTGGCGGGGGAAGCAGGGCTCGGAGTACGCGGTGTACATGACCCACGACCTGAGCATGCTGCGGCTGATCGAGACCTTCTGCGAGAGCGCCCCCCAGCTGACGCTCATGCTCTACATCATGCTGCGCACCAACCGAGTGCGCGTCGTGCAGTGTGAGTGTGTGTGTGTGTGTGAGTGAGCCTGCGTGTGTGTGTGTGTGTGTGTGTGTGAGTGAGCCTGCGTGTGTGTGTGTGTGTGAGTGTGTGTGCACGTCGCGCAGTGTGAGTGAGCCTGCGCGCGTGCGTGTGTGTGTGTGTGTGAGTGTGTGTGTGTGTGAGTGAGCCTGCGTGTGTGTGTGTGTGTGTGATTGAGCCTGCGTGTGTGTGTGTGTGTGAGTGTGTGTGCACGTCGCGCAGTGTGAGTGAGCCTGCGCGCCCGCGTGTGTGTGTGTGTGTGAGTGTGTGTGTGTGTGTGTGCACGTCGCGCAGTGTGAGTGACCCTGTTTGTGTGTTACGGCCTCAAAAACCACTGGCTCTGCCAGAGGCAGGAACACATTAATAGGACGCCACACCCAGTTAGAGTAAACAAGCAAATGCATTTATTTAACAAAACACAAAAATGCTCACAAATGATGAAGCAATAAGAGCAGGGAGGTCTGGCCAAAAAGAACTAAAGGAAGGAGAAGCCTGGGGCAACCACGCAGTGGGCTGTCGGACCCAGGACTTCTCCCTAAACTAACAAAACAGAGGAAAAACTAAACTACAACAACAAAGCCTTTTGAAAGGAGGGGCACTACAGGTGCAATCAGCCCCTAATCAGAGGCACCTGAGAGATGAGCGAGGGAGAGACAGACAAAGGGGAATAAAAGCAGAACGGGGGAGCATGTAATAGTGTGTGTGTGTGTTTGTGTGAGTGACCTTGTGTGTGTGTACGTCGTGCAGCGTGAGTGACCCTGTGTGCGTGTGTGTGTGTGCTAGTGTGTGTGTGTGTGTACGCACTCAGTGTGAGTGACCCTGTGTGTGAGTGTGAGTGAGTGTGTACTGTGCAGTGTGAGTCTGTGTGTGTGCGTGTGTGAGTGAGCCTGTGTGTGTGTATACACAAGTATATTCCTGAACTGTGTAATATTCCTTAGCTGTGCATACATCCGGTATGCTTCTGAAATGCTTGCTCAAAGGGATTTGAATCTTTGGTGCTCTCTGTAATGAATACTCTAGTGCTTGATTGATACTTGATAATGTGTGGCAATGTGTCTATTATAGTACTGTAGTTCTTTATGAACTGCCATTTTGTTTCAGTCCATCCATGTCTGTATCTACACTAGTTCAGCTGAAGCACTGTATGCACTGTGACGCAGGTCGCTGTAGGTGAGAGTATGTGCTAATCAAAAGAGTGAAACTGTCACCAGTCCCACTTTGGTTTGCGACCCCGGCGCCCCCCCCCCCCCCCCCCCACACGGCCCTGTTGCCTTGACAGCGCCCTCAGCAGAAGCACCAGCTCTCACGAACTGCTGGTCTGAGGCCAGCAGAACCCTCGCGAAAAAGCCAAGCAAACCTGGTTTGCCGCTTTGCATGTTTTTTGTATTTGCAAATGTATTTTTCGCGAAGCGGCAAGGCTGCAGTTCCCTCTCTCTAACTGCCACACCGTAAACAGACGGGTCCCGTTTCTCCGTGAGCCGATTGGTCCCTCTCTCGGTGGCCCCGTCAGCTGATTGGTTCCTCCCTCCTCCCTCCTCCCTCCTCCCTCCTCCCTCCTCTCTCCTTTCTTTTCTGGGCAGATGTGAGCGTGGTGGCCTCCACCTCCTCCGTGGCCTGGATGTTGGTGGACTACCACCGGTCCCTTCGCTCCTTCCTCCCGGACAAGGCCCAGCAGGGCTGGGGCTCCTCCACCGTCTACTTCCTGTGGAACCTGCTGCTGATCGCCCCGCGCGTGGTGTCCCTGGCGCTCTTCGCCTCCGTCCTGCCGGCCTACGTGGCGCTGCACTTCCTGCTCCACTGGGGGGCGCTCTTCCTGTGGGCCTGGCGGCAGCGCACCAGCTTCATGGACAGCGCGGCGGGGGAGTGGCTCTACCGCGCCACCGTGGGCCTCATCTGGTACTTCAGCTGGTTCAACGTGACGGACGGCAGCACCAGGGCCCGCGCCGCCATCTACCACGCCTTCATGGCGGCCGACGGCGGGATCCTGCTGGCCACCTGGTGGGCGTACAGGGACCCCGCGGAGACGCAGCGCTACGCCCCGGGCCTGGCGGCGGGTGTGCCGCTCTGCTACGCGGCGGGCCTCCTGCTCAAAGGCCTGTACTACACCTGCTTCCACCCCCGGCTGCTCGGCCCCGCCCCTCAGGTCGGGGAGGACGTGCTCGACGGCGGGGGGGTGCCCTTCCGGTCCTTCGCCCCGGAGGCCGCGCCGCCGCCGCTTCGGCAGAACAAGAGGATGGCCGGCCACGCCCAGCTCTTCTACGCTCCGGCGCCGCCCCCGACTGCTGCCCACAGCGCTCCCTGAGGGGGGAGGAATCCTTTGAAGTCGGCCATTTTGGCTCCGCTGGCTCAATTTACTCCCATTGCGCGCGCGACACAAGGCGCTGGTCATTCACGAAGGCCCCCGAGCACGTCCGGGCGATCAGCGCTGGTCTGTGAAGCCGTTCTGTGTGGATGTGCGATGGAGATACGATAGGGCGATTTGTGTGTTTATAATCAAAATATAACGTCACAACAATGCCAGCCTCAGGTACTTCCGATTTACAAAAGGCAATGCTAGTTATATGTTTCAGTCTGAAGGACAAGCACACTATTTATGAAAACCGTCTCTCGGGGAACTTTTATACCTTTAAGCTTATAATAAGCAAATTATGTTGATTGCTATTATTGTGCATCTGAGCTTCAGGCCCCGCAATGGCATATATTATATGTATTATTGCTAGTACTGTTATAATGGTGTTGTAATGTTAAACCTAATTTCATAGGACCAGCATATAAATTCTGCTTTGTGCACAAACCTATGTAATTTATTTTGTAAGTATAACTTACAGAAATCCCAAGGTACAAGATCACAAATGTGATTAGAATGCTCTGTACTGAACATTCGAATGCTGACGTGACAATCGGTACCGACGTGCGTTCAAGATGACGAAGGTTCGTGGCGAACTAAGTTTGCGGCCAACAGTTAATGTTGAACGATTTTAAATGAACATTCCATTTGGTTTCGCCATCAACGTATTTTAGTAACTAGAAGAGTGCACTCAGTAGAGTGCAGATCTCCGCCAGGCATGTTAGCTTTGCTGATGCAACAATAGAGGGAGGCTACACAATCAATGCAACCAAACAAATAAAATATTACAAGTTTTTACCATGTGCCACTGAAAATTTCATTCATATCAGCCACGATGTGTTAGACAGAGCTAACGTTGACGTTATAGTCTGGCACTTTCGTTTCAAATCCGGACAGGAACAATCTGGACGGGAACAATTCCAAAAGACCAGCGATGTAAAATATCAATTTCAATGTGAAAATGCCAACAAAATAATAGCCACAGATACAAACATTAACGTTAGTTGGCGGATTATTTTGTTGGCATTTTAAGGTTGAAATTGACATTTTACATTGTTGGTCTTTTATTCCAAACGGAAGCAGTTGCTGATCACTTGCGGCCCCTACCGGCCGGTTAGGAGGAGTGAGGAGTTAGAACTCAACGTATTTCAATGGACAATGATGGAAATTAATAAATATAATAAAATAAAATACTTGTCGTTGACCGATTTGCAAAATATTTGAGAATGGATGCGACAAAACGGAGGGTCATTTTCGCAGTGGCTATTAGAGGACTTCAATGATAGTGGTCCTGACATGAGATATTATAGGATTCCACTCTGTATTGTCATGTAGCGCAACTGATGAGGAGGTCTGCAGAATTGAGCGATATGCCGAGGAAGCCATGCCTCGATGACGATTTTACTTCTCGCTCACATTTTTTATGGTGAAACGGGAAACGTCTGTTCTCTCAGCGTCTTTCCTGTCCGGAGTCAGTTTTGTTCGCGGCGCACTACCTTTTCTGACTGTTAGCTAGCGTTCGGTGGCGAACAGAAACAAGTTTGAATGTGCTGGCAAACGTTAGCGAACGGTCGCCGTCTTGAACGCACGTCCGGCGATGGAGTTCTAGAACACGGACTTCCAAGAATTCCAAAAAACTGCTTGACATTCTACCCTCATTCATTTCCATATGGTACCTTTTAACAGACATGTAAATGTGTTTGCTGGTTGACTGAATGTAAGGCCTTTGTGCTGGTCTCACACTTGATAACGACATCGGGGGGGGGGGAGTTCGTTTTCATGTTTCTAATGAGGTCACCGTACGTATAAGCATGGGAGGCTGTGTTTCCATGTAAAAAGCCAGATAAACGTAAAAATGTCTGTTACAGAATGACCAATGTTTTTACTCGTGTACTCAAGGAAGTAAGCTGCTGTTGTCTGCATGTGAAACGGGGGAGATGAAGATTAAATGTTTACCCTGGGGTAAAATATCCACCTGTACTCCTTTATTTTTACATTCCTATCATTCCTTCTTGGTTAAGTGTAGAGGAAAGAGCAGGCATTGTGGAAAAGGCCCCTTTTGTACATTACAGCAGATTGAGGTGTTTGGCCATTAAAACTATCCAGCTTTACCTGACAACATGAAAAAACAACCTGAAAGAAAACGTGCAATACTGTTCAATTTACCACTCGCTACAAAATACGTTTTTTAAATTTTTTTATTTACACAACTATGAAGAATTTTTTTCAGTACACAGGAAAACATTTTGGGCCACTAAACAGTATACGGTCCGATACAAAAAAAAAAACAAGACAGAACATTTTCTGTTGTCCAGTTCATGGGGTCATTATGCAGATCAGTGGAGGCAATTTAAACCAGAGACCAACAAACTTTGGACCAGACGAATAATACATATTTTAAAAAAAGAAACGAAATAAAATGAACAGTGTGAAAACATGAACAGAATAATCCTCACCAGGGGATTTAAAGCATAAGAAATCAAAATTTTCACCCATGACCTGAGTGATCTTGCTCTGGGACTGACAACACTGCACCGCATCTCTCACCGAGCACCACTCAGAAATACGAACAGCCATTTAAATGCTGCGTTTGCATTTGTGGTAAGAAATTTGTTTCCTTTTTGTTGCATAGAAGACCTCATGGAAAAAAAACAAAACAACTAGGTGCAACTCTGATGTTTCAAAGGAAATAGATTTGTTCTCCTTTTCCCTACTGCTGCAATAATAACGAAGCCAATAAAACGTCCACACGACGATGGAACATCTTCACTCGTTATGAAAAAGTAAAGTCACTGGATCTTTGCTGGCTGCTTCAATCCCCTCCCTCCTCCTACTTAAAATCCACCTATCCCTCCGTCCCTCCACACCCCCGCCTATCCCCTCCCCTACATTTCCTGCCCCAGCCCCTTCCCACAGTGTACCTAGAATATGGTTCTGGATTAGGGGAACCAAAACAGACTCTTAACCCTTTAAGGTGTGAGATCACAAATACATGATTAGAATGTTCGTAACTGAACATTCCAATGCTGATGTAACAGTCCCTACCGGTAACTGGAACCAATGGAGTTCTAGAACACCAACATAGAATTCTGAAGAAAAAAAAAGAAACCTATTCTTCAAAGGGTAAATATTGACAGTCAAGTGACAGGACATTGTTATATTCTCTAGCCAGTTGTGAGCGGCACTGCTGGATGCATTAAAATCCCATTGGCTGCAGAGATGCCTGGGACTAAAACAGCTGTGACATCACGGCCACTGATTGTCTGTGCGATAAGGAGGTGATTCACAGTGCCTTGGATCCTAGAGTAACCATAGTAGAGCTTGTCAAAGTCATGTGACATAAAAGCACATCACTGATTGGGCAGTGAAAGATGACACCCAGGAAGAACACACATTCTAAAAGACTATTGACATACTTATTGAAATAAACTGGGATAATTACTTGCAAAGGAGACTATTAATGTAACATTGACAAAACCTTACCAAAAACAAACAAACAAAAAAAGCCAAAGAACCTTTCAGCACTGCTCAAGAACATACATGGTTTAAAAAAAAAAAATTCAAATAACACTTCAGTTCTACTACAGAATAACAATGATCGTATTTCATGATACGTTAAACACATTTCAGAATATCCCTTACAGATGTTGATATATATGGGTTAAAAGGCACTATATAAATATGTACAAACACACAAATACACGAAACACACATTCGTAATCGTCAAGCTGCTTGTATGTGAAATTGCTAAATCTTCAGGCTCAGATTTGTTCAGTCATAATCTCACAGGGACCATAGATATCAGCTCTTAGCCTCCGGACCCATTCTCAGCTCTGCAAGCTCTATGGTGCACACTCTAGGTATATCACTTCCATAGCTGTCGTGGGGGGACCAGCAACAGAAGTTCGCACACCTCCATCACAAGGACCAGATTACGTCAGCTCTCCGTCTCTCCCACGGGGACCAGTGATCGGTTTTCTCCCTCTCTCTCGTGACACGTCGGCTCAACATTTCCAGCTCCACCACCACCACCACCACCTCGCTCTGAATACACCGTTCGCTACGAAAGTATTGCACAACTGGAAGATTTCCTCCCCCATTACCCTATAATATCGGCCTATCTACCTACCTACCCACGGCGACTCTACGCTAATTAAGCACAGCCACGCCCAAAAGAAGGCCTCTGTTGCTTCGGGCGTCTGAACTGAACGCGTGGCGCGGATGGTCTTTGGATGCCGTCCCACTGCGTCCGAGTGTGTGTGTGTGTGGGGGTGGAGGGGGGGGGTGGGGGTTATGGGTAGCGTAAGGGAGTTGCGGTTCCCTCCCCGTCGACAGACGGTCGAGCCGTAGGCGTGCGTTTCAGGAGCACGGGGAGAGCCGCTGCACATGACTAACGCCGGCAAGCCGGCGGGAGCGTGTGCGTACCGCTAAGGGCTCCCCTGCCTCACGGCACTGGGGGCGGAGAACCGGGTCCTCGCTAAGCACGTTAGCACGTTAGCCGCTCAGCCGGGGAAGCTAGGCCGCCCGTCGGTACCTACGCCGACCCCTAACGAACGAGCGCAGTGAGAACTCCCATTTCTGATGCTGCGGGGATGGGGGTGGGGGGGGGGCTGTGAGTCCCGACTCCTCGTCCGCCGCTGCGTCCGCCTGTGCAGGCGAGCTGGCTCCCGGGGTGAGCGGCGGCGAGGGGGCGGGGTTATTTTTTGGTAAACAGCGCTTGGGTTTGTGGGCCACAGCTCCTGTTTCGCTCCAAGAGTGGGAAGAGGGCCCGGGGCTCGGGTTCGAGTGGCTCTCCTGTCGGCCACGCAAACATAACGAGACCCTAACAGGACAGGCACTGAGCAGCGCCCGCGTGAACTTTGGTAGATCCCAAAACGAAAGTGTGCTTCCGCCATCTAGTGGCAACACAAAGGTAGTGCTGTTGCTTTGGGGGGGAGCTGCTAGCTCGGTCGGTCGGTCGGTCAGTCGGTCGGTCAGTTATTCGGTAGGTAGGCGAGCAGCTAGAAGTGCCCGGAAACCATTTGAGAGAACAAACGCGCTGCACCTCCATCTGAACCGATCTGTGAGAAACGTCTCTGAACAGGGGACGCTGCTCCATCCAGTACGACCCGCACCTCTCCGTTCAGGAGGACGTCAGGGCTGCTGGTGACGGTCACTCGCGTGCAGCTCTTCCAGTTATAGAGGGAGAAATTCCAGCACGAAACTCCATGTTTTGACTACAACCTGACAAGCTCCATTTTTCCGGGGGATGGGGGGGGGGGGGAGGGGGGGAGAATTCAGCAGCACGAAAAGCCGTTTGCTGAAAAAACCCCGTGGAACGCGTTCGGTCGGACGTACCAGCATTTCAAACATTTCCATTAATAATAACACACATGTATATTTAGAGGAAACCTAAATCTAACCGTAGGGATTCGATTCTGAAAACACGACTGAGGCCTTCGCTCTGAGAACCACAGTTTGGAACCCCTCGAAGGTCACATGGCCGAATCGCGGAACGTTCTGGTCAGGTGACTTCGGGGGGCTTTGGGCTGTGCGGCGGCCGCCTGTCGCGTCCCCCAGCACCTCGCGCCCGGCCCGCGGAGTTCGGACGCGGGTCCTAGAACCCATCGGACTGTTCCGATGGTTCCGACACCGCACAGCGCACGACCGCGCTGAGCTTTCAGGGGGAAAGGAACGAGAGCCGGAAACAGCTTGGGCCCTCGTCCACTTGCCTGTGACATCCATCTTAAATTCAACACCTGCTTTTTGTATCATTACTTTAAGAACAGCAAACCAGGATCATAACTGAACATTAAGGTAAAGGCTTCGATGGCCCACAAGAAGGGATGTTAATTCTGCACAAAAGGTCTGTGTGTGTGTGTGTGTGGGGGTCAGTGTGTGTGTGTGTGTGTTTATATTAGTGCAGGTATTCACATAAACAGGTGGTGAATTTAAGATGACGTCACTGTTTGATGGATAGCCCTAATGTGTGTGGGGAAAAAAATCACAGTAAAGAACAAAACCTAAATCACCTCAAAGTTTTGAGCTCAGTGCGAACCTTTGGTCTGTTCTGTGGCGAGGGAGACAGAGACAGAGATAGGGGGGTAGGGGGAGAGAGAGAAAGAGAGAGAGACAGAGAGACTGCTCCCCCTCCTCCTGTTCTCCTCAGTCCTGTACAGATGTGCTGCTTATGACAGGGCCGGCCCCAGAGTGGATAGCTGCCGTCAGGTGGGTGGAGGGGGGGAGGGGGGATGGGATGGGCAGGGTTTGCAGAGACTGACCCGGTGTTGGGTCCTGTCCAGTTCTGTGTGAATCACAAACATACCAGGCTCCTGTACCACTGTAGTATGGTGGGCTGGGGGGGGGGGCAGGGGAGGGGCGGGGAGGGTCAAGCTGCAAGGGGCTGGAAGGGGGCGTGGTCGAGGCAGACAGGGGCGGGGCTGGGCTCCACATCGCCCAATCCCTCCCTCTCTCGCCCCTGACCCTCTACAGGAAGTCCAGCTCCAGGGCTTGGTGCAGGGACACCAGGTCTGCGTGTGTGGATATGCGCCAGAACGGCATGTTGTGCTGCAGAGAGAGAGAGGAGACGCAGAACCCATCAGCGAACACAGCTCCACAGCAGGCCCCACAGTACACAGCTCCACCGCAGGCCCCACAGCACACAGCTCCACAGCAGGCCCCACAGTACACAGCTCCACAGCAGGCCCCACAGTACACAGCTCCACAGCAGGCCCCACAGCACACAGCTCCACCGCAGGCCCCACAGCACACAGCTCCACAGCAGGCCCCACAGTACACAGCTCCACAGCAGGCCCCACACTACACAGCTCCACAGCAGGCCCCACAGTACACAGCTCCACCGCAGGCCCCACAGCACACAGCTCCACAGCAGGCCCCACAGTACACAGCTCCACAGCAGGCCCCACACTACACAGCTCCACAGCAGGCCCCACAGTACACCGCTCCACAGCAGGCCCCACAGTACACCGCTCCACAGCAGGCCCCACAGCACACAGCTCCACAGCAGGCCCCACAGCACACAGCTCCACAGCAGGCCCCACAGCACACAGCTCCACAGCAGGCCCCACAGTACACAGCTCCACAGCAGGCCCCACAGTCCACAGCTACACAGCATGTGTACATGTATGAGAAATGTGAGTACATGTATGAGAAATGTGTGTACATGTATGAGAAATGTGTGTACGTGTATGAGAAACGTGTGTACGTGTATGAGAAATGTGAGTACATGTATGAGAAATGTGTGTACGTGTATGAGAAATGTGTGTACGTGTATGAGAAACGTGTGTACGTGTATAAGAAACGTGAATACGTGTATGAGAAACGTGTGTACGTGTATGAGAAACGTGTGTACGTGTATGAGAAACGTGTGTACGTGTATGAGAAATGTGTGTACATGTATGAGAAACGTGTGTACGTGTATGAGAAACGTGTGTACGTGTATGAGAAACGTGTGTACGTGTATGAGAAACGTGTGTACGTGTATGAGAAATGTGTGTACGTGTATGAGAAACGTGTGTACGTGTATGAGAAATGTGTGTACGTGGATGAGAAACGTGAGAGAGCCTCACCTGCTTGGCTGCAAATTCCTCGTCCCGGCCGTCTCCGATCACCACGTACGTTACCTTCTTCCCGAAACGAGAGACGATTCGCTCAAAGCAGCTCTCTTTCCCTGCAGGAAGGGCAAGGCAACCAATCACAGTCTGCAAAGGAGGCGGGGCATGTGGTACGAGGAGGCGGAGCATAAAAGAGGGTGTGGGGAGGGGGGGTTCGGTTGGGGGGGGGATTACCTATTTTGGTGGCACTGTAGATGTTCTCGATGGGGAAGACGTCTCCCAAGCCGTAGAGTAGCACCTTGGCCAACGCAGGGACCAGCTGGGTCGTAGTGACCAGCACATTCACACACCTGCCCCTGCAGCCAATCAGTGACCAGGAAATCAAAACGACAGACACTCAGCCAGTTACACAGCATATTTTTACTCCACTTTAATTCAATGTTTCAGCATTCATGTGATTACGGCCTACAATATGAGGAAAGGACTACTTTCGTTCATTCATTTCTTTAGGAACAGCCTAGAACAGTGAATTTTTATTTATTTACTGAATTTTGAATCTGTCGACATGTAGAATATTGGTTAGGGAACTGGGTTCATAACCCAAAGGCTGCAGGCTTGATTCCCATGTAGGACGCTGTCGTTGTACACCTGAGAAAGGCACTTAACACAACTTAACACACTTAACTGCTGCAGTATATATTCATGTGTAAAAATGGATACTATGCAAAAATGCACAAAAAAAGTGCAAGTCGCTCTGGATAAGAGCGTCTGCTAAATGTAACGAGTTCAGTTTGTTGTCAGTTTTCAGGACGTTCTGATGGTGCGGCTGGCTGGTTTTCGGGGGGGGCGGCGCTCAGCGTACCTGGACTGGATGAGGAGCAGGGACTTGAGGGCGGTGCTCAGCCAGGCGTCTGTCACGTTCTCGATGTCCGTCTGGAGCCTCAGGAGCATCTCCCTCTTCATGGGGCTCAGCAGGCCTGCGTGAGAGAGGGCGTGACCTCTGACCCATGACCCATAACCCATGACCCTCTCCCCAAGCCCCGCCTCCACACCTCCCCTCCCCTCCATATGCCGGCCCTCCAACGGCCTTCAAACCATGACGTTGACAGCAGCCTACTCGCCATCAGTCACTCACACACCCGACCAATCCCCCCGCAAGCTCTCCAGCCAATAGCCAGAGGTCTTGCCGTGACTTCACTATCGACTCATACAGAACATCACTTCCCAACGTGGTCATTCCACTCAACCACCTCCGAACTTCTGAGACCAACGGTAACCAACCCCGTTCCTGGAGGTCTACCATCTTCTGCAGGCTTTCATTCCAACGTTCATTTAGCGCACCTCTACAAATTAGCAGCTCAGCAAGATCTCTACCTGTTGAACGAGGTCTGCTTTGTCAGGGCTGGAGGGAAGACCAACAGCACGGCAGAACTCCAGGAACAGGGTTGGTCGCCGCCGTGTTAGACACACATCCTTGATAAACACGCGGCGCGCACACACCCCACCCTCGTTAGGCACACACTCGTGACTCGTCGGGGCCCCACGTGCGCTGGCCTAGCGGCACGCGCCGCCTGACGCGTTCGACGTGAACGCGGTGTGTGTCCCCCCCCTCCTCCTCACCCCCGACGTTGCTCTTGTAGCTGTTGTAGATCTCCCGGAGGCGCCGGTAGCGGAAGGCCAGTTTTCGCATCCACTCCACGCCCCCCTGCACCCCGCTGGCGGAGCCCGGGCCCCCCCCGCCGCCGCCGCCGCCCCCGGAGCTGCTGAAGCCGTCCGCCATGAAGTTGTAGTTGCTGCGGAAACACAGACCGTTGGCCACTCAGGTGCAGCCGACGGGTGCCAAGGGGGGCGAAATCAAGCCGCCGGAAAAAACGTGGCGCGGGTCGCGGACGCCGCGGCTCACCTCAGATCCTGTCCGTTGTCGTCGGAGGACACGTCCTCCACGTGAACCTGGTCGCAGTCCTGGGGGGGAGAGGAGCACGTGGCACAGAAGAGCGGTCACAGCAGTCCCAAGACTCAGCTCGCAGACCACTGCGCTAGCAATGTAAAGGCCATGGGGTTCTGACCCCAGGGGAATACATACAGTGAAATATATATATACGCTTGTAGACTTAGTGTCGCTTTGGGTAAAAGTGTTTGCTAATAAGCATGCCAACAGAAATTGCATACATCAACCAAAGCTCATCTCCGTAACTCGGAAACAACCGTCACCTCCATAACAGCTAAACAACCGTCACCTCCATAACAGCCAAACAACCGTCACCTCCATAACAGCCAAACAACAGTCACCTCCATAACAGCCAAACAACTGTCACCTCCATAACAGCCAAACAACCGTCACCTCCATAACAGCCAAACAACCGTCACCTCCATAACAGCCAAACAACCGTCACCTCCATAACAGCCAAACAACCGTCACCTCCATAACAGCCAAACAACCGTCACCTCCATAACAGCCAAACAACCGTCACCTCCATAACAGCCAAACAACCGTCGCCTCCATAACAGCCAAACAACCGTCGCCTCCATAACAGCCAAACAACCGTCACCTCCATAACAGCCAAACAACCGTCACCTCCATAACAGCCAAAAAACCGCCACCCCCATAACAGCCAAACAACTGTCACCTCCATAACAGCCAAACAACAGTCACCTCCATAACAGCCAAACAACCGTCACCTCCATAACAGCCAAACAACTGTCACCTCCATAACAGCCAAACAAACTGCAGTCTTCACATTACTGAACAGCCAGTCACCGTGAAGTGCGTAAACAGTGGCCATTTTACCCAAACGGCTGCCATTTTCCCCAAACAGCTGCCATTTTCCCTAAACCATTCTCTTGAGGTAAGCCGTCACCTCCGCTCGACTGTCGAACGTCTACAGCGTCGGCCGACGTGCCGACCGCGCCAAAACTCCACGGGAGGGGGACGGCGTCGAGCGGCCTCACCTCCAGGTCGTTGAAGAACAGGTGCGTGTCCGCCAGCTCGAAGATCAGCTCCTCCATCTGCAGGCCCAGGTTCAGGACGGTGGACGGCTCCTGGGGGTGGGGGGCAGAGAGGGAGGGTCAGGGGGGGGGGGCAAAACGGAACACAGAGAACGCAGAGGGTGCGCGTTTCCGGATTTTTCTAAGCACCTTGCCAAACTTGTGTGCGAAGGTCCCGGTGAGGAGGGAATGGAAGACGATGATGGTCTCGTCCAGATCCCACAGAAAGATCCGCTGGAACAGAGAGGGAAGCGATCAGCCAGGATAAGCTCTAAACCATTAACATGCAATGAGCCAGCCTGGTTCAGCTCTACAGTGGGAAAGGGCTATAATGAGCCAGCCTGGTTCCAGCTCTACAGTAAAGGGCTATAATGAGCCAGCCTGGTTCCAGCTCTACAGTAAAGGGCTATAATGAGCCAGCCTGGTTCAGCTCTACAGTAAAGGGCTATAATGAGCCAGCCTGGCTCAGCTCTACAGTGGGAAAGGGCTATAATGAGCCAGCCTGGCTCAGCTCTACAGTGGGAAAGGGCTATAATGAGCCAGCCTGGCTCAGCTCTACAGTGGGAAAGGGCTATAATGAGCCAGCCTGGCTCAGCTCTACAGTGGGAAAGGGCTATAATGAGCCAGCCTGGCTCAGCTCTACAGTAAAGGGCTATAATGAGCCAGCCTGGTTCAGCTCTACAGTCTGGGTAAATGCGTGTTTCCGGGTACATGTGTGTGTCTTGTTACATGCGTGTTGGTACACATTTGTATCCTGGTACATGCGTGTGTCTGGGTACATGCGTGTGTTTGGGTACATGCGTGTGTCCGGGTACATGCGTGTGTTTGGGTACATGCGTGTGTCCGGGTACATGCGTGCGTTTGGGTACATGCGTGTGTTTGGGTACATGCGTGCGTTTGGGTACATGCGTGTGTGGGTACATGCGTGCGTTTGGGTACACGCGTGCAGTCAGCACCTCCAGGTCGTTGTCGGCGGACTGGGAGCTGTCGGTCTTCTTGGCCTTGCCCTTGGCTTTCCCGCCGCTGTTGCGGCGGCCTGTCTCCTCCGGGTCGCAGGGCGGCGGGTTGAGGGCCACGCCCGACGAGGCGTCTGGAGGGGGGGGGGGGGGGGGGCGGAGAGAAACTCAGCCGCTGGCACTCAGTCACTGCAGTAACCTCGCTTTAACCGTCGCATTCACTGCACTCGGGTACCTGTATCACTGCAGCAACCTCGCTTTAACCGTCGCATTCGCTGCGCTTGGGTACCTGTGTCGCTGCAGCAACCTCGCTTTAACCGTCGCATTCGCTGCGCTCGGGTACCTGTATCACTGCAGCAACCTTGCTTCAACACCGTCGCATTACATGCGCTTAGGTACCTGTGTCACTGCAGCAACCTCACTTTAACCGTCGCATTCGCTGCGCTTGGGTACCTGTGTCGCTGCAGCAACCTCGCTTTAACCGTCGCATTCGCTGCGCTCGGGTACCTGTATCACTGCAGCAACCTTGCTTCAACACCGTCGCATTACATGCGCTTAGGTACCTGTGTCACTGCAGCAACCTCGCTTTAACCGTCGCATTCGCTGCGCTTGGGTACCTGTGTCGCTGCAGCAACCTCGCTTTAACCGTCGCATTCGTAGCGCTTGGGTACCTGTGTCGCTGCAGCAACCTTGCTTCAACACCGTCGCATTACATGTGCTTAGGTACCTGTGTCACTGCAGCAACCTTGCTTCAACACCGTCGCATTCAATGCGCTTAGGTACCTGTGTCGCTGCAGCAACCTTGTTTTAACACCGTCGCATTACATGCGCTTAGGTACCTGCGTCGCTGCAGCAACCTCGCTTTAACACCGTCGCATTCGCCGCGCTCGGGTACCTGATTCGCCGGGCAGCCCGGCCGTGGAGCTGCCCTCCGTCTTCGGGACGGGGTAGCCTGTGATGTTCACGCCGTCCCCCTCGCCGCTGGTGATGGTCAGGCCCGCCGTGGCGTAGCTGGGGGGCGTGTAAAACTGAGGGAACGTGCCCTGGCCCAGGGTGCTGTAGTTATACTCCTGAACCAGCAGGGGGAGCACAGGAGGCGAGAACAGGACGCTTAGAGCCAGCTTTGGATAGCAGACTGTATACTGACTGAGCAGGTCTCTGATTGGATAGCAGACTGTATACTGACTGAGAAGAGTTCTGATTGGATAGCAGACTGCATGCTGACTGAGCAGGTTTTTTATTGGATAGCAGACTGCATGCTGACCGAGCAGGTTTCTGATTGGATAGCAGACTGCATGCTGACTGAGCAGGTTTCTGATTGGACAGCAGACAGCGTGCAGCGTAAGTGACGCAGGGCAGAGCTACCTGCTGGGCTGCGGTGGTGGACGCCGTCGTTGCCGCGGTACCGGAGGGGATGCAGGTGTACACGCTGGAGGTGTTGAAGCTCGACCCTGAGACACAGAGAGAGAGAGAGAGCCCGGGTTTCATTATGCACATCAGGCTTCAGTAAAACTGCCCTGCTAAACATCAAACTGGCCAGCTCAACGCGTTTTAAAGCAGAGGTACTCAAGGGGGGTGGGCGTTACGAGGGGTGGGGGGGGGGGGGGGCGTGCGGGGGGAGCAGCAGTGAGGGCTCAAGGAAGAAGAAAAAGTCCATTAGAGACCAAAAACAAAATGGCATCCAAACAGAACCAGAGCTGTCAGGGGGCCTTCAAAAAGGGTCCTATTACCAAAGGGGGGGCCCAACAGAAATAGTACGGGAACCACCACTTTACAGACAAACTCATTGAAGCCCTCGGGGTTAGTTTTTTCAGAGGGAGGCGGACTGAGCGGTGGAGGAGGGGCTTGCCTTGGCTCGGGTACGAGTAGTGCGCCTGGCCGGGCTGGGTTGAGGTATACGCGGTGCTGAAGCTGAGATACCCTGGCTGACCTACAGAGGGCGCCTCGGGCAGCCCCGTCTCCGTCTTTATGCCTGGCCACATGGTTCCTGGAGAGGGAATGAGACACAGGGCGGAGGAGAGAGGAATACGAGGGAGAGGGTGGGTGAGAGATGGGGGGAGGAAGGTAAAGGAAGAGGAAGTAAGAGGGGTGGGGAGAGGGAAGAGGAACGTGCCGGTAAGTAAAGAAGGTAAAACGTCCATTTTGTATCAACTGCATTCAACATCTAAAACGTGAGGAAAAATGACGTTTTGAGAAATGAAAATCCATTCATGTCAGTCTTCTGGAAACAGCGGAGGCTGTGATGTCATTGGTTGGACTGCGTGATGAGGTCGTTGGGGGGGTGAGGGGGGGGATCACACAAACCGAAGGGGGGCAGGCCGTAGCCCTGGCTGGCGGGGGGAAAGGCGCTGTAGATGGTGGACTGGGCCAGCGGGGGGAAGGACGGCTGGCTCGGGTACGAGGTGACTGCCGGAACGGCGGGGGGGGACAGCACGTGTCCCAGGGACCTGCGGGGGGGGGGGGGGAAAAACGCATTCAGTGTGACAGAGAGAACAGGAGTAAAGACAGCAGAGGTGCCGTCCACATAAACGCACATGCTACAGACCAGAAACCAGGGACACTCTGAAGGTACACTTATGGGCTCTCCAGGTCTGGTTCAATGGGATCCTGTGTGCGCATGCGTGTGTGCACGTGTGTGTCTGCATGCACGTGCGTGTGCATGTGTGTGTGTGTGTGTGTGTGAGAGCCTGTGTGTGTGCGTGTGTGTGTGTGTGTGTGTGTGGGGGTGGGGTGAGAGAGTGTGTGCATGTGCGTGTGCGTGTGTGTATGTGTGTGTGTGTGAGAGCGTGTGTGTGTGTATGAGTGTGTGCGTGTGTGTGTGTGTGTGTGTGTGTGAGGTGGGGGTAGGGTGGGGGGGGGCGAATTTGGGGCAGTGTCTGAGGACAGGGGGACTCACCTGGTTCCTTGGCAGAGTTGTGTAGAATAATCACTAGAGGTGGTGGTGAGGCCTTTGCAGGTCACAGCTAGAAAAAAAGACAAACAACAAACCTCAGTGAGATCAGTCCAGAGATCAGTGAGATGAGCTGAAACTGAAACTCAGTCAACCGATCAGTGAGATCAGCTGCGATTGAACCTCAGTCCACAGATCAGTGAGATCAGTCCAGAGATCAGTGAGATGAGCTGAAACTGAAACTCAGTCAACAGATTAGAAAGATCAGTCTGCAGATCAGTGAGATCAGCTGCGACTGAACCTCAGTCTGTACCAGTGTGTTACTGTGTGTGTGCATAGGCTCCTGATGGCTGTATCTGTGTGTGTGTGTGTGTGTGTGTGTGTGTGTGTGTGTGCATGTGTGTGTGTGTGTGTGCGTGTGTGTGTGTGTGTGTGCGGGCGTATGTGTGTGTGTGTGTGTGTGTGTGTGTGTGCGGGCATGTGTGTGTGCATGTGTGTGTGTATGTGTGTGTGTGTGCGGGCATTTGTGTGTGCTTGTGTGTGCATGTGTGTGTGTGCATGTGTGTGCATGTGTGTGTGTGTGTGTGTGGGCGTGTGTGTGTGTGTATACTGTACCGGGGTGCGTAAATGAGTCACTGGTCTCATTGCAGGGTTGAGCTTCTGTCCCCGCCTCTGACCTGCGACTCCCTAGGAGGAAGCGGAGAGAAAACAAACGGACCAGCTCCAGCAACTCAGAGTAGCACACCGCCGAAGCTGCATCTGATTACCTTTTAACGCGCGGCAACAAACGACACACAGGACGCGCTTTCCGCTGCAATGCCACCTCTCCGCCTTCCCACAGTCCTTCGATTCCTGCTCTTTATTCTCACTGGTCAAAAAGAGCCCCACTATAGACTAACACTCCACTCCCTCACAGGCTATCAGTGCAAAGCATGTTTAAATGCGTATAGGGGTAAGTACTGTAACCCATTATGCAGTAGGGGGTGGCTGGGCTGTCCCTCATGCTGACCACTGGGGGGGCCACTCACCTTCCAGCTGGGCGCCAGTAGGAGGGGGGAAAGGGTTTAGGTCCGACCCCAGGACGGCTGGATTGCCCGCATCTGACGGGCTGTTGCCGTCGGTAACCCCCCCTCCCCTGCGGCACAAAATAAAAACGACCACTGCAGATCATTCCTCCACCATAGATACTCTGTTACTAGATTGGCCCAGGACTTGATAGATACTCAGTTACTAGATCGGCCCTGGACTTGAAGGCAGTGGTGAAATCTCTTCGTATAATATAGCATCCAAAATACAGTTTGGTCACTCCAAACAAAACAGCAATTAAAGTAATCTAAAACAGAATTTTGTCTGATTAATACATTTTTGATGAATATTAATTTTCCTTTTATGGGCTAGTTGTCTAATATAGATGAGTTGACTTGACAATCTTTACCTGCCGGATCGTTTATGTCATGAAGCTCAACTGTTGGTTATCTTACTCAAGTCCACACAAACACTGTATCACACGACTTGCTTATATCATTCTTATAACTCACTAAACACGCAGGAAACACATTTTCCTGTATTTAAAAAAAAAGCCGTTTCAACTTCCACAACACATCAGAACTACAGCAAGAGGTCAAATGTTTCCCTTTCCTGCGTGTGTGTGTGTGTGTGTGTGCGTGCGCATGTGTGTGTGTGTGTGTGTGTGTGTGTGTGTGTGCGCGCATGTGTGTGTGTGTGTGTGTGTGTATGTGTGTGTGTGTGTGTGTGTGTGTGTGTGTGTGTGTGTGTGCTGTAATCGGTGTGCCTCGGATGGGCAAACAGGAGTAAAGGTGACGAACCTCGGACCCTTTTCCAGGCCAACGTCCAGCTCCTGCCGAGGCTTCTTAGTCTGCAGAAGCACAGTAAAAGGAAAATGACCGACGGTTCTCTTCGACTGCAGGTCATGTGACCACCGCTCAGCCAGGGAGCCAATCACAGTGCCGGTTTCTCTCAAGGGTCAGTACGTAGGCATTAGAATGAAGCCATTCTAATATTCTATATGCAGCCAGTACCCACGCATGCACAACAACCAATGCCAACATGTGTCTGTAGGAGGTCATGACAGCAACTGTGTGTTTCAGAGCATGCACAATAGACTATAGCCCGTATGACCGTCAGGCCACATGCACATGCATGACCATGAATTTATACACTACTGCCCACACAGCAGCCTACACTAGACATGGCGGCAGTGTAGTATAATGGCTAAGGAGTTGGTCTTGTAACCTAAAGGTTGCAGGTTCAATTCCCTGGTAGGACACTGCCGTTGTACCCTTGAGCAAGGTACTTAACCTGCATTGCTCCACTATATATTCAGCTGCATAACTGGATACAATGTAAGTCGCCCTGGATAAGAGCGTCTGCTAAATGCCTGTGAACTAAACCTGAGAATCGAACCCATAACCTTTGGGGTTATCAGCCCAGTGTGTGCAGTAGTTTCAGTCAAAGTTAGAATTCTTTAAAGATGCAGTTAGCATTCTTAAAAGTTGCAGTTAGCATTCTTTAAAGGTGCAGCATACAATCTTTAACGGTACCATTGTCAAAAGGTGCAGTTGGTGTTCTTAAAAGGTGCAGTTAGCATTCTTTAAAGGCACAGTTAGCACTCTAAGCGCGGAGGCGAACTCACCGGAAGCTCGGGCAGATCCTGCAGCTCGTCCATCTTCAGAAGGGGGTGGGGCGGGGGGCTGTAGTCAGGGGGCCACGGCGCTGGGGGCGGGGCTGCGGGCTTCACTGGGAGCGCGTGCGGAGGCTGTCCGGACCCTGCGTCGCACGAAGCAGCAGACACACAAGTGCAGGGCGGATGCCCCTTTAAGTACCCTCCAGGCCCCGGACGCTGCCCGCCCGCCCGCCCACCCACCCCCCTCCCTCCCCTCCCTCCCTCCCTCCCTCCATCACCACCCCCCCCCCCCCCTCCCCCGGACGGCCACGTCACAGCGGCGGCGGAGGAGTAACTGGGACACGCCCGCCTAATCTCCCGCGTGCAGGCGGCAGGTGTGGCATGTGTGGTCGTGCGGGACACCCGACCCGGTCGCCCGCGCGGTGTTTACGATGGGCTCCTTACACGTCCGCTGCATGTGACCTAACCTACATTCGGTGAACACAACCCGGCGGCTCCCCCCCCCGCCTCCCCCCCCCCCCGCGGATTACATTAGCGGCATTAAGTGTTCGCCTGCAAGCTGTCAGATCAATAGGTACTGAGGGCAGATAAGATCTAACCTGATTTCTCCCCATCCCTCCTCAGTCATAGATCATTTATATAACTGGCACATGCACACGAGGGGAGATGGGTGGGGGGGGGGGGGGGGGGGGAAGGCAAAACAGGTCATATTATACTTGAAACCTGTTATAAAACAAGGTCACGGTTTGGGTTGTCATACTCTCCAGGACTGTCCTTTAAAAAAGGATTTATTCAGCATTTTTTTCATTAATGTTTTCATATTTTCCCGAATTAAGGCACATTACAGGTATTTTAAAATGGCTAACAAACTTTAAAATGCAGTCCTTCAGACCATGTAAAAGTTTATAGGGAGGCTTGTTCACTCAAGCCAAAGTTTTGCAGCAGTACTCCTCGGGTACGATGCAATTTTGCATGGATATGATGAACAGCCCGTTTAAAAAGCCGCCGAGTTGCCTAGCTTCACCCGGTGCTTTCCGCTCCGTCACGATGGTGTCGGAGCTTCAAGGAACACTTCCTCCGTAAAATTTTCTTATGATTTTAGTCACAAGATTAGGATAATACGTTGAGGGATATAGGCCTACACACTGATAATTAATGCACACTGCAAAAACGTGACCACGTTCACGGAGGCAGTAGATGAGCAAAGACATCAACTTATGAAGTATAATTATAGCCTAACAAACGCTATTTGTATTGCACAACACTTCTGCTCTCTCGCTTTATCGTAAAGCAGAGATCGTGAGTCTGGAGAGATATGGCGTCTTCTTTAGATGCATCATTACATTTACATTTCGCCATTTAGCTCACGCCCCTTGTCCAGAGCGACTTTTACGTTTAATACATACAGTCCATCTATACAGATGGACATTTACCGAAGCGAATCAGGGAAAGCGTCTCTCAACAGAATTAAACTCAAAGCCTTTAAAGCACAAGACCGGCTGCCTAACCTTTATACTACACAACCTGGTTAAAAAAAAGAAAGATCAACTGAAAATAAAAGACAAATAAAGAGACTCTCGGTGATTATGAGAATGAAAGTTTATGTTTTGCGACATATCATCATATCAGCCCATTATAATCGCCATAAACTAAGCATCGGGCCAATACCGATATGACCCTACATTATAATGTACCCCTAAATAATATTAGGGAATTCGTGCATTTGCCAATATGTCGTGATAGTTACTCCGTGTAGTTTGTAAACTCCAATGACCTCATCCTACCAGCGAAACAGCCCAGACTAATCCAGACCTGTTTCCTGGCGTGTCATCCATCTCCTAGCAACTCAATCCTGTCAGCCTTAAACGGCTCCAGCAGCGAGAGCATGTGGCCGGTCGTCGACTGATGATTCCTCCCGCGGTCAGGCAAGTCACGTCGTTTTATTACATTCAGTATTTTGGATATCACTTGCGCTCGACATTTAACTTTTTATGCAGCAGAATGACCACAAGACGCAGCGCGCCATTTCGCTAATGGTTCTAGAACAATTTCGCGGTAGCTTTAAACGACAACCGTTTGCTTTAGTACGTTTCATGTGAACAGTGAAAAGAGAATGCGCTGGATACGCTTCCGTTTCATATAAACTACGTTTGTCAAATTCAACAGGAACTAAACGTAGGCTCTAGTTAAAGCCATTTAACCGTTTCAGGCTGTACTTAGAAATCGCACTATTGTTACAATGATTACTTGAGCCCATAAATCGTAGCCTGGCTATATTTTATTGAATTGTGTGGAGACTGCGATTAAAAATAATACGTGTAGCATGAGAACGCATGAGAAACAGCAAAGACTTTGTTGGGTATGTTTTCATTGAATCATTTATAGTTGCCCATTCGTATTGTCCATATTAGATTTTTAACGCTGGGATGCCAGACTTAAAAAAAATATGTAGACTATAAAAAAGTTTAAATTTAATTTAAAATACAATTATGAACCAACTGGGATAGTGGCAAAATGCATAGTGCAGTTTATTGTGAAAGTGGTCCATTATTACGCCGCTGTATTTTTGTGACTCAACACAACCTTGCTGGACCTTGTGTGTAGACAAACACGCAATTTGGCATGACAGGGCTTGAAGTCCATCGTTTAAACATCTACCTGAGGGAACAAACGCCACCAAATCAAAACCCATGTGCTCCAGACTGCGGGCAATAATAAATTAAATCGAAATTGCACAAACTTATTGGCGGGTGGGCTGACTGACTAAAAAACTGAAGCAATGTCAGTGTGGTGCACAGCCAAGTACAAGGGGCGATTCAGATAATCCCTGCAAAAATATGAAATATGGAAAATGTGTATTTGTAAAACGGCTAGTTTAGATTGGAGCAATGAGATGGGAGTACATGTGTCTTCAAAGGGAAAATAATATACCTTTCGATCGACTCTACCATTGACAGAACCAATGCATTGCCATTCTGTCGTTTGTTAAATGTACGCACTACGATATACAAGTGTTTGTTACCTAACTTAACGTAATGTAACTTGTCATACCTGGACAGTGGAAAAGGGAGCATGCTGCCGGCAATTCAAGGACGGATAGCAACATTAATGAAGGTGAAGTCCTCAACCAGGCACGGTGGCGAATAATACAAGACAAGGAGATTGCGGATAGTATCGTTCCGTTTGCAAAAAAGCTGACCTCTTACTACTAACTATCTTAACCAACCAATTAAGTTCACTCTGACCAATAATGCATGTAGTTATTTACTTCTATTGTTATGAATTCATAAACAGTACAGCAGTTAGCCATTTAGCCAGCACTTGCTAACTAAACCAGGGTCTGGTGGGTTTTGTTAGCTCCGCGGACCAGCGTCTTGTATGCCATCAGTACATTAGCAGGCGAGCTAGCCGCATCACAAAGTCATTTACTTGGCGCGATGGCTAGATTACGAAATGCACAAGGAATTGTATTGTAAAAAAGCTGCTCTGACTTGGGCGAGGAAGCGAATCTTTTTGCAAACGACCAGATACGCACAGACAGAAACTTCCACAACAAATTTGGTTTGCTAGCAGGCTAAAATTAGCAAGCTAGCTCTCGAGCCAGCGTGCACTTTCCCACCTCAGATCCGCCAGAGCCTAACCTTTAAATGCAATAATGGGAAATGTACAATCGCAACGTGGCTTCGGTGATAAAAAACACTAAATAGGGAAAGAAACATCCTTACCATTAGGGTAACGCTCTTTATTCGAGTCAACGTGTTCAATTTCTTCGTAATGATCCTACTTCACTCGCCTGGGTCTGTTGTTAGGGGCACTATTTTGCCGGAAGTTCCGCCCAGTCGGTATTGCGCAGGCGTTCACCCTTACCTGGTTCATTGAAGTCCATGAAACGTCCATTATTTTGCACAAAGCCAAGTGATGAGGGAATGGAGTCGAAACAAATTTTGGCTGATAAAACGCGCTGAAGTTTATTTATAAGATGTAATTAATGCCATGTGACTAACCAAATTGATTGACGAAATAAGACTATATTGAGGCTGAATTTTTTGCTTCAAATTCTGTTGAACTCAGTAAAGACAGCTTAGTCGCATTAGCAAGATACAGACGCAGCATATTGCGGCATATGTAATATGTAGTTGAAGTGGTAAAATAAATAAATAAACGGTCAGTTTGCAAAAATAAAAATTCCAGCAAACGAGACGGGTTCCATTGGGTTGCTAATTTATTATCTTTGATGGACTGCATTTAATTTGCCCTTCTTAAACGAGCCTAAACTGGTCAAGCTGGTTTAAGACACTTATCTGGTCAACAAAACTTCACCAGTTGACCAGTTTATGTAGTCTGCTAGTCCACCTGTTGACCACCAGCTTGCCTTACCATCTTAATCAGCTTTGACCAGCTAGAGACCAGCTTTGGCCAGCCACAGGCCTGCAACGATGAGCTAGAAGTGTTGAGAACATATTTTAAATCATCTTAAACCACCTTAGAATCCCAGCTGGTTTTAGCTGGAATTTTCAACAGGGCAGCGAGGGCACAAATTGATCCCACGTCGCACTGCTTTGGAGAAATACGTCAATGATATTTAATATGCAATGTGTATGTTTGCATTGCTCTTGCTGTCTGGTGGACTAGTGTTGCCCATTTCTTCAAAACGTTCTGCAACCCTATCCAAGTCAACCAAGACATGATGTTCTGCTTCTTGTCAGAAACCAGTTTAGCCTTTCTACAGACCAAATTGCCCACTCCACTCTAGTACCTCAAATCATCCATTTCACAGGTAAATGGAATACATAAAAGGGGACTGAGGATGACCCAACAAAGAAATACGACTGAGTAAAATACTTTTATTTCTGATAATTGCTGCAGCACTGACAAACACCAACAATCCCATCTTCATTGCCACCTTCCACCCACGAGAATGTGACTATAAAACTTTTTTGTGTTTGTATTTGTGTATATAATACGTTATGTTCGCTTGCTTCATAATATATATATGTATATATATATATATATATATATATTAGTTTAGTTTTTATTTTTTTCGGTCGTAACAACAATTTCCCCATGCATTTATGAAAGAAATGAAATTATACCAAGTCATCGTATCAAAAATAAACCAAAATCAAAACATAATATTCTCTGCCCAAAAACAAGGTATAGGCTGAAGCCTGAGCTTATTGTGCCTACCCTTATATATATTTTTAGACAAATAACCTAAAAATATGTTAGCTAACTGTATATATTGCCAATAACAGTGTGTGATTTTAATAGGTTGTTAGAAGAAACAGGAATGCGATGTGGTCCCTCCATATGTTCTAGGTAAACTATAAACACGCATTTATAAATGCTTGAATAAAATAAAAAAAAATAAAAAACACACACTTGTATGAGTACTTATATGAATTTATTTACATTTTCATCACACAAATCATTGTTTTATGCAAACTAACCACTACCCAGCTTGTTTTTGAAGGTACAATACTTTGCATGTGTGAGAGACATGTTGTATAGCACGGGAAGACAACATAAAAACGAAAACAAAACAAAACAAAAAACTTCCAAATGTGAAAGAAATTGCAGCACACTGGAGAGTATCGCCACGTGCTGTGTTTTCGGTGGCGCGCCTGACAGGTCGGAGGTCCTGCTCTCCTGGAGAGCCCTTCACTCCCAAACAACCTCCAACCAGCTGCGGCCCCTTCCACCGGCCGGCCAAATTGATCACACCTCTGTAGGCACGGAAACAGCGCCCTCCTCAGGTCAACTGTGCCACAGCGTTTCACAGGGTCTGACAAGCATGCCACAAACTCCCAAGTTCTCATATGTTACTATCAACAATATACAATGCACAATGCAAATGCTTCAGTTACAGTCTGACAGTGGTTCTACAGTGTTATCCCTGGTCTGATATTGCAGAAATCTCTTTCACTGCCAATAAATACCATACATATCTGATTATTGCAATAATAGAAAAGTAGAATGGGTAATTCCCATGTGTGTATTGCACTCTTGGTCCCCTGAAAAGCACACAAAAAAAATCATCCAGGAATTATTTGCTGAGTACATGCATTTAGTAACAAAATTTTGAAAAAAATAAAAGTTTCCACAGTGAAACACAGAATCCTGCCATCCTCCAAACAGTGCTTGTGTTCTCAGGACTGAGAAAATCCACAACGCTTGTTGCAAATTCGGCATGTGGCTTCAAAGTAAGGACGTCCACTGTTAAAATCACATGAACGTTGCAAATAATTCCATTTTATATTGAAAATTAAAGTGCTTATTAGAGTTTTTTTTCCCCCAGAAAAGCAAAATAGTTCAAGGAAAATGTTTCAATCGGCGTGTGAAGAAAAAATAGCAAGGACAAGTGAATGGAAAAAAAAAACACAACAGGGTAGGACAGGTGGGTTTGGCAAGATTACAGAGCTTTGTATTTCGTGAAATGCCATTTGCAGGTATGTTCCTTTAACAGAAATGGGAGGAGCTAACGATGAGCAGGCCTGGGCACTGACACATGCTTTCCTGAACAAAGCCGTAACTTCGCTCTGATGGGGAAGACTGGTTGTCCATATTTTGCCAGTGCTTTTGGGAAATCGTTCAGCAAAGCTGATCTGGGAACAGTGTTAGAAATCTCACAGCTTGCGGCAACCCATGGCATGCTTACAGACCGGGGCCCAACTCGCTGGTCTGGGATCAGTTTAAGCATTTGCACAAACCGGCTCGTGGAAGTACTGTAGACATGGACCCAAGACCAGAAATCATCATACACCAAACGACCTCCTCTATTTTAAGTGAGAAGGGTACATCACTTTGTCAGTAATTGCTTTCATTTTTTTTTTAAAGTTCTGTAACTGTATCTTCACAGGTGTCGGGTCCCAAAGAGTGACGAAATAACTGCAGAAAACATTACACGCTGTATTCCTAATCCTGAACAGTTTGAAGGAGAAAGGCACCAAGCTTGCAGCCGGTGCTGGTGGGATCGATCTAGGCCGTTTCCCCCCCTCCGGCGATTCCCCAAACTGTGTGCCCCTCTGGTCTTTCTGAAGAGGTCATTCATCGCACCTCAAACTGCAAAATGTCCGCCAGGCGGCACCCGTTGCCCGTACTGCAGACGACGCCGCGTTCCGGTGCGTCCCGAAACGCCCGGTGCTTCCCGAATCCTGCCACCCCTTCATCCCCTGCGCGCAGGATATTGAGGAGGGCGGAGGTCAACAAACGAATAAATAAGTAAATAAATAAAAACGATCCCGCGTCCCGACAGAGGGGGGCTCTTGTTCCTCGTCCGCGTTTGACGTGTCGTTGTTCCCGTTGCCCGGATACGCAGGGATAAGTCCGTCTCTTCTGCACCAGCTGTGATACCACTGTCCCTGAACGGAATGGCTGAGGTGGTGGGGGGGGGGGGGGGGGGGCAGAGCAAAAGACGGCGTGGAAGGCTGCGCCCCCTAGTGGAAGCCGTGTTCTTTGGCGGGCCCGTAGGAGAAGCCGAGGAAGGCGCCGGACGCCTCGCGCACGCTGCTGGTCGCCATGGCGGAGTCGCCGTTGGACACGGAGGAAGGGACGGGGAGGTGGGTGAACTCGGGGTCGAAGTGCCGCAGGTCCGTGGGGCCGTTCTGCCGGGGGGTCGAACAGGAAGCGGGTCAGACACACGCTCGCACGCTCACACCTGCGCATGCGCAAACGCGCACACGCACGCCACATCACACACGCGCAACCTTTTATTTATCCCCGAGCCACCCCCCACTCACCACAGCTGGGATGAACTGGGGCTTGATCTTCTTGGCTATCAGGTCATCCCAGTTAATGGGGGAAAAGAAGGAGTGATGCTTGAGCTCCATCTAGTGGAAACGAAGCAGCATGGCATCACCCAACCGGTCAACAATAGCTCTTCGGACATTCACTAATAAGGTAATATCGGTGAATGTGCGCGCACGCATGCCTGTGTCTACATGAGTGTATCTGTGTGTGTGTGCGCATATGCGTGTACGTGCATCCATGTTTGGATATGTATCCATGTCTGCATTTGTGCAGAAAATGTGTGAATCCATGTGTGAGAGAGTGAGTGAATGTGTATGTGTGTGGGAGAGTGAGAGTGTGCATGTATCTGTGTCTGTGTGTGTGTGTGTGTGTGTGTGTGAGTGTGTGAATGTGTATGTGTGAAGGAGAGTGAGAGCGTGTATGTATCTGTCTGTCTGTGTGAGAGTGGGTGAGTGTATAAATGTGTGGGTGTGTGCGTGTGTGTGAAGGAGAGGGGGTGAGTGAGTGAATGTGTGTATGTCTGTGTGTGTGAGAGAGTGAATGAATGTGTATGCATATGGGACAGTGAGAGCGTGTATGTAACTGTGTCTGTGTGTGAGAGTGTGTGAATGTGTATGTGTGTGGGAGAGTGAGTGAGTGAATGTGTCTGTCTGTGTGAGAATGTGAATGTGTATGTGTGTGGGAGAGTGAGAGTGTGTATGTATCTGTGTCTCTGTGTAAGAGTGGGTGAGTGTGTGAATGTGTGAGAGAGTGGGTGAGTGAGTATCTGAGCTCTGTACTTACGAAGTCCTGCTTGGCCCCCAGCCTCTGCGTTCGGTTCTTCTGCAACAGCGCCTCCAGCAGGTCCCTCCCGGCATTGGAGACGTTGGGCTTCAGCACCGGAGTCTTGTTCAGGATGTTGCTGTACATCTCCGCCGTGTTTCGGCTGTAAAAGGGGGGCTGCGGGAACAAGCGGAGAGATGGCGGTTAGACCCTGGGGGTGGGGGCGGAGCTCACCTCTTCTGGCTCAAACTGTGACCAACAGCCTAAACAAATGCAATTTAATTCAGTTTTGCAGCTGATTAATATGGTATACTGTAAAAACAGCAGACAATAAGCTAGCAAAGGTTCCATTCATTTGCATCATTTACGCAGGAGGGTACGGACGGAGAATTGGCAAATTAGCCTTGCGAGGTAAAGTCAAACGCCCCCTTGGCGTGACACTCTGAGCCCAAACGGGTGTAGGAGGCGCGGCGGTTGTGATCAGGGCCGGCGGGTGACTCACCAGGCCGTACAGCATCTCGTAGAGCACGCAGCCCAGGCACCACCAGTCCACCGTGTGGTCGTAGGCCTGCTTCTGTAGCACCTCCGGGGCCAGGTACTGCGGGAGCAGACACAAAGCCCATGTCAGTCAGTCTGTGTGTGTGTGTGTGCGTGTGTCTGTGTGTGTGTATGTGTGTGTGTGCATGTGTGTGTGTGGGGGGGGGGGGGGGGTATATGTGTGTGTGTGTGCATGTGTGTGTGAACTTGTAATACTATCTTTGTGGGAACCAAATGTCCTCACAAGGGTAGAGAGATAAGGAAAATGTATCTTTGTGGGGACCTTTTGCTGGTCCCCACAAGGTCAAGAGGCTGTTTTAGGGTTAGGAATTGGGGTTAGGGTTAGGGTTAGAATTAGGTTAAGGTTAGGGTTAAGGTTAGGCATGTAGTGGTTAGGGTTAGGGTCAGAGGTTACGGAATGTATGTAGTCAATGGGAAGTCCTCATAAGGATAGCAGTACGGGACTGTGTGTGTGTATGTGTGTGTGTATGTGTATGCATCTGTGTGTATGCGCCTGTGTGTGTATCGTGGGGACGTACCTCTGGTGTGCCGCAGAAGGTGGAGGTGGTCCCGTTGGGCTCCAGCCCCTCCTTGCAGAGGCCGAAGTCGGTGAGAACGATGTGACCCTGGGAGTCCAGGAGGATGTTCTCCGGCTTCAGGTCTCTGTCCAACGGGAGACGAGAGAACAAGAGTGAGGAAGCGTGCAGTGGTCCCTCTGTGGTGCTCAGACACATCCGCGCAATCCACAGCGGTCAGGAAGTGGCTCTGCTGAAACCGGGGCCTCCAGTCCCTTGCCCTTTGACCCCGCGTTAAGTTAGCGACAGAGCGCTGAGCAGCACACTGCTAACGGTTCCGTCTGCTGTACCGCTGGCCGCCAGCAGAGGGCGCTCACCTGTAAACGATGTGCAGGGAGTGGAGGTAGCCCAGCGCGCTGGCGATCTCGGCGGCGTAGAAGCGGGCTCGCGGCTCCAGGAAGACCCTCTCGCGCTGCAGGTGGTAGAAGAGCTGAAGGGAGAGAGGGAGGGAAAGAGGGAGGAGGGAGGGAGGGAGGGAG
>NC_049208.1:50679485-50731985 GCF_013347855.1 Anguilla anguilla
CTGAGATTAAAACCTATTTTTTAAAAACCTATCTATTTGATCCTGACACATAAAAGAAAATTCTCCATAATGGGATTTGTTAAGAACAATCACTGACTATACAACAGACGTTCCATGCACTAGTTGAAACATTTTTTCAGATGGATAAACTGTTAAAATTTGAATATGAATTAGAATTTACATAGGCAATTCTGCAATGCTGGGTGTTCCTTTATCTATGTTATCAAGAAAGGACAGGGACAGGAATAAGGTTCTCTTAAATTCAATTCAATAAATCCAAATCCATTGCCAAAGCTTGTTGAGACAAGCACAATAAGCTAATAATACTGCAATGCTACATATATGATAACGTCTGCTTGCAGTTTATACCAATGATAAATTATTTTGATAAAAGGTGAAAAATAAGAAAAATGTGAGCAGGATAACTACCCACACTCCCTCTGTTTCTCTCTCCCACTCTCTTCCTCTTTCTCCCTCTCTCTCTACCTCCCTCTCTCTCTCTCTCTCTCTCCCATTCTCTCCCTCTCTTTGTCCCTCTCTCTACCTCTTTCTCCCTCTCTCTCCCTCTCTCTCTCCCATTCTCTCCCTCTCTCTCCCTCTCTCTCTCTCTCCCATTCTCTCCCTCTCTCTCCCTCTCTCTCTCCCATTCTCTCCCTCTCTCTCCCTCTCTCCCTCTCTCTCTCCCATTCTCTCCCTCTCTCTCCCTCTCTCTCTCTCTTTCTCCCTCTCTCTCTCTCTCTCTCTCTCTCCCATTCTCTCCCTCTTACTCCCTCTCTCTCTCCCACTCTCTCTCCCTCTCTCTCTCTCTCTCTCTCTCCCTCTTTCTCCCTCTCTCTCTCCCACTCTCTCTCCCTCTCTCTCCCATTCTCTCCCTCTCTCTCCCTCTCTCTCTCCCTCTCTCTCTCCCACTCTCTCTCCCTCTCTCTCTCCCTCTCTCTCTCCCACTCTCTCTCTCTCTCTCCCTCTCTCTCTCCCTCTCTCTCTCCCACTCTCTCTCCCACTCTCTCTCCCTCTCTCTCTCTCTCCCTCTCTCCCTCTTTCTCCCTCTCTCTCTCCCTCTCTCTCTCCCTCTCTCTCTCCCTCTCTCTCTCTCTCTCTCTCTCCCTCTCTCCCTCTCTCTCCCTCTCTCATCTCCTCTCTCTCCCTCTCTCTCTCTCTCCTCTCCCTCTCTCCTCTCTCTCCCCCCTTCTCTCCTCTCTCTCCTCTCTCTCTCTCTTTCTCCCTCTCTCTCTCTCTCTCTCTCTCTCCCATTCTCTCCCTCTTACTCCCTCTCTCTCTCCCACTCTCTCTCCCTCTCTCTCTCTCTCTCTCTCTCCCTCTTTCTCCCTCTCTCTCTCCCTCTTTCTCCCTCTCTCTCTCCCTCTCTCTCTCCCTCTCTCTCTCCCACTCTCTCTCCCTCTCTCTCTCTCTCCCTCTCTCTCCCTCTTTCTCCCTCTCTCTCTCCCTCTCTCTCCACACTCAGAAACGCGGCGGCGGCAGCGACACCTCCGCTCGCGCCCACGCAGAACCCCTCGCAGCGAGCCACACGCAGTCGCCGCTCTCGCGCTCCGTGCTGGGGCGGAACCCGCGTCCGCTCCGCACACGTTCGGCGAAACGAGGCCGTTTTTTTTTAGCGAAGCGGCCCGGCGCCCGAGGTCTGACCCCCGAGGCGTTAGCCCCGCGGAGGCTCAGGGCTCACGGGAGCCGGGGTCGGTGCGTAAGAGCCTTTATCCCCCTTCTCCCGGGGTCAGGCGTCTGCGCCGTCCCCCTCTGGCGTCTGGCCTGGAGGTCACCCCGCCACTGCCGTCCAGGGTCCGTTATCCTCCTATGTTCCAGTTTGGCAAACACCCCCCCCCCCCCCCCAATCAGTTGTTTTTGTCCCACGCAAACCCATTTTGTTGCTGCATTATTATTATTATTTTTTTTACCCACAATTCTGATTCTGTTGGGGGGGGGGGGGTGTCAGCGTGGGCGGACGCCGTTCACGGCCTTAAATTGCGGGAGACGCTGTTCCTCAATTATGCAAATGCCTGAACCGGGACTATTGACGCACCCGAAATTAGGTTTGCCCTTAAAAGCAGAGAGATGCCCCCGGGGACACTTTCGGAGTGGGTAACTCATCACCATGAGCCGCTCCGGTGATCACCCATCGGTCCCTGCCCCCCCGTTCAAGGACACAGACATGGCGCGTACAACTTCACCGTTTATTCAAATTAATATCCTCTCATGCGGTATTTTTTTTTCACTATTCTTTCTGATTTGGTCTTCCTTGCCTCCCACATTATTCAGAGAACATGGTCGCATTTTGCTAAAAATTTACATGGAGCAGCAAACTATTGAGTTTGAATGAATGAATGAGTCATTGCATTCATATAGCACTTTTCCGAATGCTCAAAGTGCTTTACAGTGATGAAGGGGAGCTCACCTCACCCACCTCCAATGTGTAGCACCCACCTGGGTGATGCACGGCAGCCATTTTGCGCCAGAACGCTCACCACACATTAGCTAAGGTGGAGAGGGAGAGGACTTTTTTTTTTAGCAAATTAAATCAGGGGATGATTAGGTGGCAAGTTTTTGAGAGAGCCAGGTAGAGAATTTGGGAGTTTCCCAGAGCTGCTCCTTCTTAATTGGGTGAAAATACCCAAGTGAAATTAAATTTAAACCACAAAATGTATTTTTTAAATCTGCCTGTCTGTCTTTTAGGCTGGGTGCTGTTGCATTTTTATCCTGATCGTACCTTAACAATTGCAGCCTAAGACAGAAAACCTCTAAAAAATAAATAAAATAAAAAATAAATCCATATTAGTGATTAAAAATGTAATATATATATATTTAAAAAATGTATACAACCTACTGTAATACATGACACAACGGTGTTTGGAAAAGACAGTGTCACCCTGGATTATGACATGTTATGTGAACTGATTTGTGCCTAGACATGTGAGTGGCTAATCCTCTGGAGATCTGTGCTAATTCTTGGTCGGTACAGTACAGGACAAACAAGGCCAATTCCCTGGAGAGTCACGCCTTGCGCAGGCGAACACGCAGCTACGGGATCTGCCGCGGGCGAAACCAGGAAGCGCACAGCCGAGGCAGCCGTTGCCTTGGGATTGGACGCGGCGGCGCCTGGGGTATTCGAAAGCACTCCGCGCATGAATAACCTGGGCCTTTGTGCCTTCGGTTTGATCCAGCTGCGTTGGGGTTTCATACCAGCTTCTGTCCTCGATTATTTAATTACCCCGATCATTTAAAGTGATCTCAAGGAACCGAGGTAATTTGGGGGCGATACAAACGTGTGAACACACACACACACACACACACAAGCACATCAGGAACGGAATTATCCACTGCTGCTGCAGGGCCTGCCGAAGAAGGGACCTGCTATAGCTCCCCTTCCGAAGGATTAGGAAAAAGAGGGTACACAAAATAAAGAGAAGCAGAGAGAGGGAGGGAGGGAGGGAGGGAGAGAGAAAGAAAGAAAGGGGAGAGAAAAAGAGAGAGAGAAAGTTTTCGGTTTTAACAGACCTTTATAGTGCAATACATGCAGCCCTTCGGCACAGCAAAATGAAGAAACCACCAAATCACAAAGAAAAACAAATACCAAGACACACACACACAAGAAAAACAAACAGAAAGAAAGAAAGAGAGAGAGAGAGAGAGAGAGAGAGAAGGAGAGGGTAGGATTGTGTCACCGGTCACAAGTCGCCACTGCTAGCGGTGCTGAGATGAACAGCTGGGCCGGCCGGGTTCGAAGCAGATTGCGATGAATAAAGATGGCGAGGACGCTCATGTTACTCAGAGGTCTCACTGCCCTGAGCTGCGTCACTCCAGACTGACAAAGGCCCGGACGATTTGGACCTCACGGTTCTTCCTCCGAGAGGCAGCGTACTTGGGAACGAGGGGACCTACAAAACCTCGAGTGTGAATCCTCTCACGCTGCACGCATACGCCCGTCGGCTAAATCAGCCTGTACGTACAGAATCTGCGCCTGGCATCACGGAGGACAATAAACTTAAACAGCTTGCATTTGTTACATACAATCCTTTTATATTGCTGGATAAAACTTCCCTTTAAGAAAATGTATGCGCATGGAACAAGAGAAAGATATTCCCTCTTGACCGTAATGTGAAATACAATGGAATTTGACTTTAATGAAAAAACATATTACATTTAACTGCCATTTTAATTATTGTTCATATAACATTTATGTCTCATCTCCATATACATATCCTCCTAAGGCCCATAGCAGAATATATGGATCTTGGGATTTAAGACCAGAGACCCACGTCCCCTGCAGGGGACAGTAATGCAGAAATGGCGGGGTCGGAGGAGGATGTTTGACATGGGCCGCGCGGTCAGCGGCGTGGGGGCGAGTAGCACGGCAACCATACCCTCCCGTCATGGGGTAACGCGTGAAACCACGGAAACGGTTGCTCATGTCACGGGTGGATGATCTGCACAGTCATATTCTCCAGGTCTCTGTCGGCGGGAGGCTGAGGGGAGTCAGAAGCAGGTCAGGGATTGACCAGAGCTTTCATGGGAGAACATGCTGTGTACAGCAGGGAGTGTATCTTTAGAGGGCTTAGCTGCTAAGATGGAGGATCTGCTCTAAATGCGGCCCCCTGGCTCCCCGACCTTCTGCTTCTGGCGTAAGGTCTGGAGTGATAGCCCCTCCCCCTGTCCTCCACCCATTACCCAACTTTATCAGGACTGCCCAGCCCGCCCATGCACGCATGAACACACACACACATACACGCACACACACACACGCCCACAGCCACACACACACGCCCACACCAACACATACACACACACACACACACTTGAGCACACACACACATCCTACAGGATGTGATGTTTTAATTCTGGATTTTTCTGGGCAGGGCTTGGACCCAGCTTCTCTGTGACCTTGCCATTCTACACAGATGCGTGTCACAGATGTGCTCTGGTCATGCTGCAGTGCAACACTTCCCCCTTTTTTTACTGTAGAGAACTAGTTACACAACTAGTTACACAACGCTCACAGGGAGGGAGGAAGGGAGAGAGAGAGAGAGAGAGAGAGAGAGAGAGAGAGAGAGAGAGACAGAGTAGTGTCATGTGGAAAATCATGTGTGGGCTTCCGTGACATTGGACACTGGCTGCAGAGACAGCACGTACGGTCTGCATTCTGTACATACTGCATGGTGTGCATTTAACTGTGATGCGCCGCGTGTGACCGTGTACACTGGCAAGACCGGAATTAAAATGTCCGCCGTGGGAAACAAACAGGAGATTATTCTCACATGGCCCTGACCCAAGGACAGAGTCGGCCTGTCCTGTCTGACTGAAGGCTTTCTGACCAAACGACAGCGAACAGCGGGACAGTGTGTCATCCAAACAGAGGCACCACACAAAGCCATCGCTTGGGCCAGGGTCAGGGGCAGGGGCAGGGCGGGCCACTGGGCAGAGAGGGATGAAAATATACATCAAGAAAACGGAGTGAGTGATAGATGGAGGGAGTGAAGGATGGAAAACGAGACAGAGGAAGGGAGAAGAGGACTTCCGTGCACGGTTGTTAGAATGTGGAGGGCGTTGAGGATAAAGAACTGGGTTTTCACCCAGAATGCCGCAGGTTGGACTCCCCATGCAAAAGACAACTAACATGAATTCAGCTCTATGAATGTGCACCAGCTTTTAAAAGCCATCTGCTGAGATACAAAACAACAGCAGTAGTAATGTGTGAAGCATCGCAGCCCTGAGGGAGTAGACTGGCATCACTGAATAATCACATGATTCAGCGCTCCGGTCACATGACCCGAGACCATGAGATCTGATGTAACTCAAAGTGTGGGGCGGGGCGGGGCGGGGGCGGGGGCGGGGGCGGGGGCGGGGGATGAAATGGCTTATTCTTGCTCGTGGAAGGGCTGAATACTACCTTCATTGTTGTGAGCAGCACATTGAATCATGGGAAATGAAAAAAAAAAACAGTGAGTGCCTCTATTGCAGGTAGGAACACAAAAGCAGAGAGAGAGAGGAGGCCTCAGCTGCTGTAATACCCACGCACAGCACCACCGGGGCGATTTCAACGCATCATTCTGTAGGACTGAGGGGCGTACGAGGGGGAGAGAGAGGGCGGGGTGAGCGGGAGAGAGAGAGAGAGAGAGAGAGCTACACTTCTTCACAACACAATTTATTACAACATAAGGGAGAATTTCTGGCCCAAGTTCATTAAAATATGAAAACATGCCCAGAATTGAAAATGTATTGGACTAGCCGCAAATTACGAAACTGCTTCGCCAACAGAGGGACAACCAGTGAGCGCATTAGATTTCGCCTAAATTTGTCTACACCGTTTGTGTACATTTATGTTTTATATTTATGTGCTCCATTGTAAAAGTTCTATTCTGAGCTTTGGCAACATAAGAAATATCCTGTCGTGCCAATAAAGCCTTTCTGAATTTGAATTTGAGAGAGAGAGAGAGAGAGTGAGAGAGAGAGAAAGAGAGAGATAAGAACAGGGTTTGACATGTCACAAGAGAGTGATAGAAAACACACCAGTACCCGCTGTCTCAAACAAATCCTCTCAAGTGGTGCGCTTTTGACATTAAAAGCATCCGCCCCGCACGCCTAAGTGCTCCCGCCCGGTCGTTTCCGATCGCGGCGACGCGGAACACGGAGGAAGCCGGGCTTCTCTCAGCGTCACCATCAGAGCCTGTCCCTGATGGTACCGCGGGCCCTCGGTCACCGCTCTCCCCCGCCGACAGAGCAGAACTCCGTCGCCAGGTCTAACGGCTCCTCGGGTGATACTGTGCAGACCTGTGCCGAGCGAGGCCGGCCCCTGCTTTAATCACCCCTCCCGAAACCCAGGCGCGTAAGAATAGAAATAGAATAGAAATAGAATAGAAATAGAATAGAAATAGAATAGAAATAGAATAGAAATAGAATAGAAATAGAATAGAAATAGAATAGAAAACTTTATTGTCCGTTAAATAGAAAATAAAATGGAAATTTTCCTTCGGCTCAACGCTCATCGCAAGTCCACGCTAAGCTGCAGACGCGGGGACCCAAAAAAAAAACGGACTGCGTTTCCAGCCACAAGGACGTTTTGTCGGGCCGGTCAGAGATGATATGAACCGGTTAATTTAGACACGCAGCACCCTCTTCAGACACACTTCACAGACGAGCTGTTCCACGCGAAACTTGAACGACTTACTTTGGATCCACATTCCCCGTTCCCCAAAAAAAGATCATCAAACTGAGACCCGTGAAATCTGTGCACACTTCCTGTTGGGGTTACGCACCTTTTCTCTGTGTTCCCAAGAGGCCACGCCCTCCAAAGTGATCCATTTCCTGTCACATTGGGTGACCAGACATCACATTACATCACATTACAGGCATTTAGCAGGCGCTCTTATCCAGAGCGACTTACGTAGCTTTTACACAGCATTTACATTGCATTCATTTATACAGCTGAATATATACTTAAGCTAAATAACAAACGAGGAAAAACACGAAATAGCTGCATGGAGTAGCTATCGTATGATGTGTCCACGTGCTAAGGGGTGCACTCAGTGTAAAGACCGTTATAACACCGCATAACTACTGTTGCCATCTACGTGACAATGTTGCTAAAAATTCTATTTTCAGTATCTCTGACCACCTCCCCTCTTCGCTGGACATTTAGCTTGTGGTGCTCGAGGGTGTGTCCTCAAGGAGGTGTGGGTGGGGTTGAGGACTAAGGATGTGTGAGTTGGGGGTTTACAAACACAAGCAGAATCTACAAAGAACTGCAGAATCCTACACGGTCTCATTCACAATCAGTCCGGGCCCCTCACTGGGATTGGCCCTGCAGGCCTTCAAGCTTTCTGATTGGTGGAACCCCAGTTTTTTTGTCTCTGACATCTCACACTAACCATATTCTATCAAACAACGACGGTCTTGAAAAAAAAGCAAGCGTCTTGCCATCAAAAACATAAACGCTGTCCGAGTGGAACTGTGATAACAAACTGTCTCCTATGTTATGGTTTTAGCGTTCACATTCACATACACATACATCTCTCTCTCTCTGTCTCTATCTCTCTCTCTCTCATTTTCTGACAACTCCCAGTTTCCCATGCGTGTATGTTTCACCCTGCCCCAACAGATGTGTGCCTCTCTCTCTCTCTTTCTCTCTCTCTCGCCTATATTCATAAAATTTCCAGTTGTACGTGATTCAGTCAGTCAGCCCCTATAGATGTGTAGTCAGCCCCCCCCCCCCCCCCCCCCCCCCGCCTGTCACAGACTCATTGACGTCAGTGGCACTCGATTAGGTTGCTGCTCCCGTTCTCAAACACTCGCGCCGCGGCAGAGAGAATCACACGGTATTAAAGAACAGCTTTAACGGCTCTCGAGCCCTAATCTTCTTTCAGCCGCGGCGGAACACGGGTTCCATCACCGTTCCGGAAGCTTGCTTTGCGTTTGCCTGGCAAGGCTCCGGTTCTGTCCCGGCCGTTCGTCTTTCCCCTGATCTTTCGTTTTTTTTTTGTTTTTTTTAAAATCCCGCGGTCCCTCGTTCTGCCCTGTCATCGGTGACTCACCCTGTGCTTCGCCGGCCCCGCTGATCTCTCCGGGAGCGCGTTACGTAAAACCGGCCCCCCAGATGCCTCTTCTGACATCATGACCCGGGTTTAAAGTCACAGCTGCGTGTAATATTTCAAATGTCAATCATCCGTCTCTTCCCTATGAGTGCAACACTGAAGGCATTATCCGACAGGTCACCAAATGAGCCAATAAGTACTATTAGTCTGAGGTGTGTGTGAAGGAATACGCCATTCATTTACTATCTAAAGTCATTGTTTTTTTGTTTTTTTTTATAAGAAGATTTGAGATTTGAAATTGCATTTGAGATAATCTGCTGGGATGCCCGAGAGAGGATCTCATGGCAAAGATTAAGTGCAGATGAGTGAAGATAATTCAGTGCTGGGTTTACATAAGGAGTGACACTACAATCCAAAGGCACAGGGAGGGGGGGGTCAGAATCAGAATCCTGGCAACCCACAACAGCCTGAAACTGCTTGTAAAACAGCTTGTGAATGGTAAATACTGGAGGCAGAGATCTTAGCTTTGGTGGATATTTGTCTAATATTTGTCTAATGGATGAGCTGTTTCACCATAAAAGCTCATAGAAAACAGATGTGGGACAGTAAGCATAACGTAATGAGATAAGGCCATTCAGCCTGAAAATGTTGGCCATTTCCTCACCACAAGTGTACTTAGTGCTCAGTTTACCAACAAACTAGATATAGTATATCGCACCGTATCAAGCCTGGTCTAGAAAACTCGCAAAGTTTCTGCCTCTGCTACATGACCTGGCAAATTATCTGCCCAGCGGTGAGATGACTGCCTCTTTACCTCTTTGAGTTATGTCCTCTGGTCATATGACTGTGGCTCAGAATAGCAATGATTCCGGTTGGAAGATGGGTCGCACCCCACCCCACCCCACCCGTGTTCCTGCCACTGTAAGGTTAAAAATAGTTGCCATAGCAAGCCCTGGGAAATGTGTCAGGGGGAGTTTCTGTGCAGCTTACAATGTTCACTACAGTGGAGTCAGCAGATGAGTTTGGGATGGGCTGCTTCTATGTTTTGACTTTAAATTGGTTTAATTGATACTAATCTACTGATGTCTACGTTTGCGTGTGCGTGGACATGTTGTGCACAGTGTCATAGAGGTCTCTTAGATTACGGTGGACATGTTGTGCACAGTGTCATAGAGGTCTCTTAGATTGCGGCGGACATGTTGTGCACAGTGTCATAGAGGTCTCTTAGATTACGGTGGACATTTCGTGCACAGTGTCATAGAGGTCTCTTAGATTGCGGCGGACATTTTGTGCACAGTGTCATAGAGGTCTCTTAGTTTGCGGCGGACATGTTGTGCACAGTGTCATAGAGGTCTCTTAGATTGCGGTGGACATGTTGTGCACAGTGTCATAGAGGTCTCTTAGATTGCGGTGGACATTTTGTGCACAGTGTCATAGAGGTCTCATAGATTGCGGTGGACATTTTGTGCACAGTGTCATAGAGGTCTCATAGATTGCGGTGGACATTTTGTGCACAGTGTCATAGAGGTCTCTTAGATTGCGGCGGACATGTTGGCCAGTGGGCTGCCAGGCTCCTGTGATGAGATTCCCGCCACAGTAAAACAAAAAAAAAAAAACCCACAGTTCATTCATCCCGTGACTTAATCTCCTTTCAGCGGGTGGAACTGCATGCATGTAAGAGCCGCATAAGACGATTTAAACATTAGGTAAGCATGCGGCTTTAAAAAAAAAAAAAAAAAAACTTAGCGGATTAGCGCCGTGGTTCTCATGTAGGGCTCACGCCCGTTTCGCTCAGCCGGCGGGAACCAGGAGGAACTCGGGCCTCTGCTATCGTCCCATAGTTTTCAGTTTTTCATACGCTGCACTCACCCCCTCATCCGCAGCCTCTCCACGACCCCTTTTTCACAGCGGCCTGCGTATTGGGCCTGCAGTCCCATTACATTACATTGCAGGCATTTAGCAGACGCTCTTATCCAGAGCAACTTACACAGCTTTTTCCACATCACATTGCATCCATTTACGCAGCTGGGTATATACTGAAGCAAAGCAGGTTCAGTACCTTGCTCAAGGCGTCCGACGGCAGTGTCCTACCTGGGAATTGAACCTGTGACCTTCAGGTTACAAGACCAGCTCCTGACCCATTATACTACACCGCATTATCTGTCCCATCCCAGGGTAAGCACGCCTGCTGGATGTGAACACCCTCCCCGGTTTCTGGCTCGGGCTACGCGCTGCTACCTCCCGCCGAGTTGT
Organism: Anguilla anguilla; assembly: GCF_013347855.1. NCBI lineage: Eukaryota > Metazoa > Chordata > Actinopteri > Anguilliformes > Anguillidae > Anguilla > Anguilla anguilla. The sequence goes on from NC_049208.1 coordinate 50,690,273, forward strand.
ATCTGCACAGACAGAGGCGTGGCTCTGGGACCCGAGGCTGGAGGAGGTGCTGCACTAAGAGCTGGGGGTGGAGGAGGTGCTGCTCTAAGAGCTGGGGGTGGAGGAGGTGCTTCTCTAAGAGCTGGGGGTGGAGGAGGTGCTGCTCTAAGAGCTGGGGGTGGAGGAGGTGCTGCACTAGGAGCTGGGGGTGGAGGAGGTGCTGCTCAGAGAGCTGGGCATGAAGGAGGTGCTGCACGGAGAGCTGGGGGTGTAGGAGGTGTTGCTGGAAGAGCTGAGGGTGGAGGAGGTGCTACTAGGGGTGGAGGAGGTGCTGCTCGAAGAGTTGGGGGTGAACAAGGTGTTGCTCAAAGAGCTGGGGGTGAAGGAGGTGCTGCTCAGAGACCTGGGGGTGGAGGAGGTGCTGCTCGGAGACCTGGGGGTGTAGGAGGTGTTGCTGGAAGAGCTGAGGGATTGAGGAGGTGCTACTAGGGGTGGAGGAGGTGTTGCTCAAAGAGCTGGGAGTGGAGGAGGTGTTGCTCAAAGAGCTGGGGGTGGAGGAGGTGCTGCTCGGAGACCTGGGGGTGGAGGAGGTATAGTTCTGAAAGCCTGGGGTGGAGGAGGCATCACACTAAGTGCTGGAGAAGGGGAGGCATCATGCTTGGAGCTGTAGAACATTAGATGGGACCTGAACACACACACACACGCATGTGCACACAAACACATATACATAGAAACACACTCTCACACATACACACACACACACACACACATATACACACAGGCTTTGGTGGCGTGGGTTGATTCACACCACTCTATCGTGTTTTGAAATCCTCCCCCACTCACAGAGGAGGTCGTCTGTACGTAGGAGGAGGTGTGGAGGCGCCAGCAGTACAGCAGGGGTATGCCTGGGAAAGCGAGGTGCGGGTACTCTTCACAGTCTGGGACAGCGGTGGGTCACTGGGATGTTCTCCTGTCTCCACTCAAAACTGGGTGCTCAAGCAAACTGACTGACACACAGGGCTAACGTAGCCAGGCGTACAGAAAGAAAGGATTGTTCTCCTCTTGTGGACGCAGACAGCCTTCAAAAGTGCAATGGCCCTGTACCGGGAGAGCCCTCTGTTCCCAAGAAGTTTATATACTTAGAGAAATTGAGAACTAATCTGTTTTACAATGTTCTTTAGTTGAAGCATCAGCCCCCCCCCCCCCAAACCTCTCCCCCAATCCTGTCTGTAATGTTTGGTCGTAGCAATGTGTGGTCCAGTGGGAGTGCTGCGTTGTGTGTGAGAAAGAGAGAGAGAGAGAGAGAGAGAAACAGGGAGAGTGGGAGAGAAAGAGACAGAGAATGAGAGCCCATGTCTTCAACACTAAATGCTCCACAGAGATATTTACATCCTCCATGGCATAATTAACCGGCAGATGGAAATTTTGACATTTGCTTCTCGTCCGTTGGGAGAATTAAATTTGCACAGGCTGTGTTCCGCGTCCAATGTGGCTGCTTTGATGTCTCAGGGGGCTTTAATACATCGGTATCAAGATTAAACCTGCCAAAGATTAAAGGAAAAAGCGCTTTTTTAGAAACAGCTCTAATGATATTGATGGTGATAGTGTCTCCTCATGAAAGCTCGGAACACGGCATTCTGGGAAGTAAACAAAAAATGCCAGAAAAGGGTTGTTCTACGAGGGAAACGTAAAACACCAGCTACTGTAGAAAGCTGCACGCACTCTCAGACACGCGCATACATGCGGACACGCACACGCTCAGATGAAGACGGAGAAAGTTCTGTTTCCCAGTCTGTAAAGTAAAACAGGCTTGTGCAACACGTGCATGTGAGATGGATTCATTTTGACCTCTTTAGTCTCGGACTTAAAGTGGATTTTTAAAAAAATGCTACTTCACCCAGAAAAGGCCTGGGAATTAAGTCAGGTGGGAGTCAGCCTGTTTGTCTCCAGACATTTCTACAGTAAGGGCTCCAAAAACATTTCTGATTAGCCTTTTAGATTTCCTACAATGCCCTCTCCTTGCTGTTCCGTACTGGATGGGAGTAATTCGGTCTGTGGCATTCGGTCCGCCGGAGAGGCGGATTGGTCTCGGCTGCGTCGGCTGGTGGAGAGAGCACACGCACCTGGGCTGCGTTGGCCAATCAGCCCAGGTGCTTAAAGGGGCGCTGCTCTCCACAGTTTGGGGCCGAGACCGGGAGCGCAGTTACGATTTTCATAACTTTATTTTGTTAGTCAGAATCAACCCTCACAGAAAGCAAACCAGTCAGGGTTCATCCCTCAAAGACACTCCACCAATCAGGAATCTCCTTCACAGACATTGAACATCCACCCTGTACCAATCAGGAATCTGTATCACAGACATTGTACCAATCAGGACGAATCCTCGTCCACTGTGCACTGCGCCAATCGTAAACGCTTCTCGCTTGAAACGAAATTAATCGGAGATCCCGGCCATGGTCGTGGCGTCGTTCGGCAACCTTCCTCGCGGCCGACGAGCAGTCAGGCGTTCGGTACACCTTGTTCCCCCTCGCGCGCCGGATATTCTAATCGCCTCAAAGCCTCATGGGGACCGAGCCTCTCCTCCACGGAGCCTCGCGGGCCACTGACGCCGAGGGCTTCGGCCGGGTTATAAAACGCAGCGGAAAGTTAAAGCGCACAAACGCGCGCGTCCTTAAGACAACAGCATCATTGAGAGAGAGAGAGAGGGAGAGAGAGAGAGAGAATCACTTTCCGCGAAAACCGACAGGCTTAGCTTGGAAACGGATTAAACCGATTGGAGAAAAGTAGAGAGATGGAGGGAGGGAGGGAGGGAGGAGGGGAGTCACTCATGTTGTTGGCGTCTTAGTGCCTGCATGAAACACACCAGGTAAAGGCTGAGCGGAAGCATTTGTGAATTTGCCTGTGGGAAGGAAATGTTTTCCATTGGATTCCAGTCAGTCTGAGAGATGACTCATGCAATGCTTCTGATTGGCACCTTCTGACCTCTGACCTTATCTGCAACAGAACCCCATCGGGGGGGGGGGGGGGGGTTACACCATCCCTTTTGTTTCTGAAAGCACACACTACGCTTCACGGTCACGCCCAAAAATTCGAGAAGGATTTCTGAGACCATTTACAATCCCTTGTTGAGTTGCCGTCATGGTAACTCAAGGCTCGTGGATCTATTTACACAAGACGACGGAGCCACAGAGAGCTGGGAAAGAGCGTGTTTCAGGGAGGTCGGGGATAACAGGATTAGGGATACATACGCTCTGTCCTCAACACCGCACCTCTAAGAAACAAGCACGAAACCGTCCAGACCCACGACGCACCTCCTGCGCATGCGCCTCCAAAGGTCGTCCGTGAGTGAGTGAGTGTGTGAGTGAGTGAGTGAGTGAGTGAGTGAGTGTGTGAGTGAGTGAGTGAGTGAGTGAGTGTGTGAGTGTGTGAGTGAGTGAGTGACTGAGTGAGTGAGTGAGTGAGTGAGTGGGTGAGTGAGTGGGTGGGTGTGTGAGTGTGTGAGTGAGTGAGTGTGTGAGTGAGTGAGTGAGTGAGTGACTGAGTGAGTGAGTGAGTGAGTGACTGAGTGAGTGAGTGACCACAATTTGCGGCGCATAGCCCACAGCGGCAGTCCTGCGGCACTGTGGGAAAAAAACTCCATCGTTTTCTACCAAATACTCGGCAGAACAGAGCTCTCACCCGCCACACTACAGTCCGCGCTCCATAACAGCGGTCTTTTTCGGGCTGTACTCCACACAGGATTCTCAGTGATTCTGATGTATGCAGCGCCACTCCACCGTTGGTCACAGCGTGACGCGGCTGACTCATCGGGCTGGCGCCCGGGGCAGCCAGAAGGGCCGGTGTGGGCGAACGTGGCGTTTACGCGAAACGGAGTAACAGGAGGCGGGACTACCTCTCCCACACGTTGGCCGCCGGGCGAGGGTTTCTCGTTCCCTGATCCGTCCACCTCCTCCTCCTCCTCCTCCTCCTCTCCTTCAGGAGAAGGGTCTGTTAGCGTCGAAGGCGGTACGGAGTTTGGGGGGGGGGGGCGTCACTCAGGCGATGGTCACCGTGGTAACCTCAACACGGATGGGTGTGTGTGTGGGAATGAGGAAGCTGGGGAGCCCAGTTAATGGACTCGGAGATCTTAGCCTGAATCTCCATCACATGCCAGAGTTCAGCCGTGGACCACAGTCTGAGTGCGTTCCACGACAGACACGCACAGGGACGCGGCCAGCCAGAGGGGGATGTGTTTAAGGGTTTGATGTCAAGAATCGAATTACTTCCAGGCATTAGACACCACCTGATGTCCTGAAATTAAATAAAAAATTTATCAGGGAAAAAAAAAACTCTGTCCATGTTTGGCAAGCTCTATAATTTCCAACATGTACTCCATTTTGGCTCCTAGAACTCCTAAAACAAATTAAATCTCATAAAACAACATAAAACCCCACAGTCCTGCACAGTTGGTCTAACACAGGATGTGCCATGAAAGGCAAATGCTTCTACATTGCACGTCTTCCAAAAAAAAAAAAAAATGGTCAGAGATAATAACACCCCGGTGGTTTGCAATTTCACAATGTTAAAATGGCAGGCAATGTTATGACTCAGTTCTAATCAGGTAAAAGGGCTTCAGTGAATGTGCATGTGCACGTGCTTGTGCATGTGTATGATTACGTGCCAGTGTACATACTCTATGTATCGTGTACATAGACAAAGACTTATACAGGAAACTTCATTATTGTCCGCTTTAACATAATACATATATTAACAGCAACATTTTTCTTTATATACATCTTTTTTTTTTTACTTCACAAAAAAACCTATAATATTTTGCAATAATAGATTACGGCAGAGCTTCCCTTTAGAAGTTCTGGGCCTGCACTCTTCACAAAAAGTTTTAATTTAGAATGCACTACACAGCAAAACTAAATAAAGTTATAACAGTGCAGGCATGGGCAGTGATAAATGATGAATATACTGTAGCCCAGTGGCCAGGGGCTCAAGCCAAGAAAAAGGTCCCACCAACATCAGCACACTACATCATGACATTGTATGAAAACTCACTCTCTCACACATGCACGCACACCACACAGACACACACAGACTTGTGCGCGCCATGCGCCAGGATGGAAAATTTCAGTTGAAGGTGTCAGTGCGGTGATCGAATGTTCTGTTCACAGCAAACGTTAGCGTCACGTCACTCATGTGACAAGAGCAGCTGCTGCCCCCGTCGCCCTATCATCTGACATTTTAGTTTTATAATGACTACAACGATTTAATTAGGTTTAATAACAGTAATCATAATTATAACAATAACAGCAGAAACAACACGACAACAATAACAACAACACCACCACCACCACCACCAACAACAAGAACAACAAGAACAACAACAACAACAAGAACAAGAACAACAACAACAACAACAACAACAATAATAATAATAATATTTTTGGCTGGACCGCAACAGTGGGGCCAGCCCTACAAACGCAAATGCCTGTGACTGAGTGACTGAGTGACTGAGTGAGTTGGCCGAGTGATGAAGTTACACCATTGGTCGGCCGAGTTATGAAGTTACACCATTGGTCGGCCGGATCACGTGTGTTAGGTCCAGCCATAGGCTAGGTTTTGACCTGGTCATGTTTTATTTGGTCCAGAGGGGCATTTCAGCCAAGGAGGACAAAGGGGCAGTGGCTTGAGCCACTGTAGCCACCCCCCCTCTGCACGTCCCTGACTGTAACCCCATGTCAGCCTGAAGGTGTTCCTGCCATCTTCTGAGAGTGCAACATTCGCTAATCCGTCCCCTATGGCCTGGGCGTCCGTCAGTCCGTCAGTCCGTCAGCCATTCTGACAGGCAGGATTAGCGCAGCGAGATTTGTCAAATCTGCAGCCTCACAGAACATCCCAGGACATGGTGAGTCTGTAAGATGAGGATTGGCACTCCCGAAATACACGGGATTTAAACGGTGCTCGCGGCAGGGCGGGGAGGAGGGAGCGCAGGTGAGGGTGGCACGGGGGCAGTTCCCCACCCGGCCCAGAGGATTATGGGATGGCATCATTACTCCTGTGCTGATGAATTTTTAATGTGTATTATCTCACTTATGAATAGATATACAGTGTGTTCATTTACAAGGTGGCTAATGTGGGAGATATCGTAGGTCCAGTCAACATATGCAATTAACTTCCTGCAAATATTTCTACACTTCCTGAAATATATTTTCGTTTATCAGGCATTTGTTCATGGAATTGATATTCACAATGCATTTAGAAACAAATTATAGAGACTCTATAAATAACTGAGAGAGAGAGATGGGGACAATTTCAAAATTTACACGGTGCAATCATATTTTAAAAAATTTGATGATACAGCAAAGAAACAATGAGGCAGATGATCAGCCTTCATAGTGCCAAGAGGCGCCAAACAAGAGGGAGTGTGTGCCAGTGACGCATGGCACTGTCTAAGCTCTCTGCCTCCACCTGCAGGCGGTGATGGTGAATTTTACTCACGGTGCGTCGAATATCCTTTTTCAGCGCGATGAAAGGTTGACGCCCCAGATTTATGTTTGTTTTTTAGTGTCAGTTTGCAACACATAAACAGATAATGTTGCTATCAAAGTTCTGACACAAATCAGGGCACAGCTGGAGGTTAATCACTGATAGAGAGATGGATCGTGGTATCTCTCTCACTCTCTCACCTTTGGTAAAGCAAGTGTCTGACAATGAGGATCAGAAATACACACCTATTTTCTCTATGCTGCAGTGTATGGTCGGCTATCTATTTTTATAGCAAATGCTGCTCTTATAGATAAGGAAGTAGATCTGTCCATCATTTTACATCAGCTTAAAGTTGTATTTTATACATTGCCCGTCATTCTAATTTACTTTCCGAGCTATAGTAACTTGTTAATGTGCAGAACAGCAGTGTTCATTTCCACTAAGTTAGATTCTGTAACTGCTATTTCGCACAGGTGCTCTGTGTCACATTTACTGTAAGAGTTGTTGTAACGCACACATAAAAATGTTAAGCAGCGTACAATAATATTAACGCAATGGAACGCAATGGCATGTTCGCATACATTCATTCTTTTGGCAGTATATTTAGCGACTGTGTGAAAATAAATATTGCACAAGGCTCTCACTTGGGGTGACAGCGCAGCGCGTTCCTTAGGGAAGCGGGCTCGTACCCCCCAGGTTGTTAGTTTGACTCTCAGGTAGGGCACTGCTGCAGACGTACCTTGAAATAAGGCACTTAACCTGAATTGTATAATTGTATGTAAGCTGCACGAGTTGTTCTGAATAAGAGCATCTGCTACGAAGAAAATCAGGCGTTAATACACCTGCATTAACCTGTTTTTAAATAATAAACAATGTTTGAAAATGTGTTTGGTTCAACACACTTTATTGCTGCTAAATGTTTACGCATTGCCCCTTCAGGAGTATTGGCACTTCCGGCTTCGGAGTGTCCAGCGCATGCGCAAAAGCTAGTTTAAATACGTCGGAACTCCCATTGTACAGTTCTCTCCAGTGTACGGCTCTTAGAGCGTGTGCTGTCTGTCTATGCAACAAATGGAAATGGAGAAAATCGCCAGTGGAACGTGTCTCTCGTGTTTACAGTCGGAGATCAGAGAGTTCACCTCTTCGCTGGTATGACCATTATTCATTTGTTGATTTCGTGATTAAAATGCTGGTATTTTGAAATGTGTACCCAGCACGTTGCATGTTCTGCTCGCGAAACATAGCTGTATTGGTGTCAACTTATTAGCTAGATAACGTACTTATTTATTGCTTTTATTCTATTTTAATGGCTTGTTCCATTCCGAAAATTGTAGGTAGTAACTTGGAGCTGTTCTGCTTTTTTGTTAGTTTCTGTGTTAACCAAGTTAACTGACTTGGGTCACGCCACGTGGATTTAGTCACCTAGAAAGTTTGCTGGTATAGCTGAAAGACTAACTTCGTAACATTTTTAACATGATAGAAGTATTAGGACTCCACTAATTGCATGTTTTAACCATGTTTTCAATGCGTTTTTCAGTCCTGTAGGTAGTTCGCTTCGAGCCTCCGCTAGCGAGATGGATTGAGTCGCCTTTTCCGGATGCACGTGTGGACATGGAGAACAAAATGGAGTTTGGGTAATTGTAGTCTTGTTTATTAATCACCGTAGTGACACGGATATGTTTCTTGTACGGGTTCAATACGCATTTTTTTGCCAGTGATATCTGTGCCGTAGTTGCGTGCGCACCACTGAGCTGTTTCACGGTTCATTGGTGCGCACTGCGCGGAGTTGTGCAGGCCGTTCAGCGAGGCTGGGCCTGCTCTGTGGCCCGTGTCCTTTCCTGTGGTGTCTGCTAGAGAGACCGGGGCGGTTTGAGGCTTTGCTGTCAGTCTCCGCGGCAAGGTTATATAAACCTCGGACAACGCTCACTATCCCAACGTTTGGCAATACCTCATTTCGACCAGTTTGTTTACAATATAACCCACAGTATGTCTTTGGAAAAAGTGCTCTACGTTAAATAAATGCCTATTTGCGTAACACCCCTACTCCTTTTCATTCTAGGATCTCCACAGGTGCCGTGAGCACTAACTGAAGACTGCTTGGGGAGCAAGGTGGAGTTCCCTGCCGCCACAGGCAGTTGGGTGCCTGGCTACTGTCCCTGTTGAAGGTCTGGCGTCGGCCAGCTACCTTTTTGGGTGTCTGAATTTGTGACCCGCGTGGCTGTGTAGGTATGTCGGCTCAGTGGTACGGCTCCTCCCGTGTGACCACCTGCAGGCCGTTCAGCGAGGCTGGGCCTGCTCTGTGGCCCGTGTCCTTTCCTGTGGTGTCTGCTAGAGAGACCGGGGCGGTTTGAGGCTTTGCTGTCAGTCTCCGCGGCAAGGTTATATAAACCTCGGACACCGACGTACTCCCGCTGATCGCCCTGCCCACCTCAGACTGCGATGTAGGGTGACGGGCTTTCACCGGCATTGGAAACGAAGCTTTTATTCTACAAACGGTTCCTTTTGTTTTAATGTAGATTGTGTCTTAAGACCTGTTCAAATGACTGCTTTAATTCAGAACCATGTTTTTTGAACTTAAACTTTTAAAGGTGAATGTTTGTGTAGATGCGAAGATTGCCCAGAGTGCGATTTTTCTCCAGCAGTACTGTTTCTTGTCCACAGGTGGCAGCACACGCAGGGAGGAGTGACGTCCAGCGCATTGATGTGAAATGTTGAGCTTTTAACTAACTCTGAATAAATTTTTTTTTACTACATTAAGCATGGTTGTCATTTATTCAGCTTAAACCACTGTGGACTGAAACCCTTCTGTTTTGATTTTACTTGCACATTAAAGAAGTTGCGCAATACTTCAGTCATTGCTGGTTGCATGAGAGATCAGTGGATATTACTCGTAATCTTCAAGGAAAGGTGGTGGTGTTGGAGCATAACTGGACTCACCAAACTGGTAAAAGGGATGTGGTAAAATTATTTTACCTGTTGGCACATTGTCTTTATTTGGGAATTGGCAACAGGCTAGCCATGTATGGTTTGGCTGAATGGCTTTTCTGAAGTTAGTGGTTGTACTCACTGTGCCCTTCAAAACTTGGAAATTTGATCATTGTATAATAGTGATTTAAAAAAAAAAAAACTTTGCATTTCAAAAGCTTGTATCCCCTTAACATATTAGGCTGCAATGGCATGTTTTAGGCTGGCTAAGCCTCTGGGTGCTCCAGGTCCAGGGTAGACAATGGTGCTGTACTGGGGCCTTCAAAATAGTGCTGCAATTGTGTGTGGATGGTGTGTCCTGGGCTTGTGGGTCCCACTAAGATATTTTCATGGGGTCAAAAATCCCTGCCGGTGTCCCTGAGTTCAGGATTTTAGTTGCACTAGTGCCTGGGAGTCAGGTGTGAATACAGTCTGGCCAATCAGTAGCACTAATTGTTCAGCAGATTACCTGGGGGGAGAGAAAACCAGGGCCGGATTTGGATTCCAGGTCCAGATTTGAGTATCCATGCACTGGTGAAAATAATTGTGACGTTGAAATTGATTCGTGGTTTTACGCAGCATATTGGTGGAAAACACTGGACAGTACAGCACGTACCCTGTTACCGTTTCGCTCTCATAAACAAAAGAATCTGACAACTGGTTATGCTAGCGTACCCAAGTGGCTAACTAGTGACGTCAGAGGATCACTTTTACTTTCGTTTCATCCGAAACGCGATGGATAACGAACGATGAACGAGGGCGCACAGCTACTAGTCCCCATGTTGGACGCGAGAAGGTAACCGTGTTGTTTCCCTGTATTCCTCCTTTGTAAAAATGACAAGTTGGACGGAAATGCAACTTCCAGACGCACTTCTGTTTTGGAGAATTCGTTGAAGTCCGAATACTCAGCTCTCCAAACGTTAGCCTACTTTTAACGACTTCAAGGCGGATAATTTCGATCATCGCTGAACTTTTGTGGCTATAATTTAAGCCTAACAGGTTCAGATGGACGCTTTCCCTGCACGTATTATGTTAGAGTACATTCTTACTCGTTCTAGTTGTCCAGCAAAGACGCGTCGATGTGTTGCGTTCAAAGCAGACTATTTCCCTGTTTCGCTTTCATTTAGTGTCTTGCGAAGTTATTCACGCTTGAGTCGAAAGAGTATTTTCATTTTTAACCTAAATAATAAACGTAAGCAATGTCCTAGCCAGTTGACGCTTACGTTTTTGTTATTTGTTATTTCGAGGTTAATTCTATGCTGTGATAATCTTCTATGTCACAGTTTTGACCTGTTATTGATTGTTAACGTCTGGCCCATAATTCAGTGACGTCTCATTTTACGTGATTGTTTTGTTTATAAAGCAGCAAGATTGCCACCTGTGATAGGAATGCGGTCAGACAAAGCCATTAATTCCTGGCAGTATGTGTCTTTATAGTATGTGTGTTAAAGGGCAGTAATTGTGTAGTGTAATGGGTTAGGAGCTGTCTTCTAACCTAAAGGTCCCAGTTTTGATTCCCAGGTGGGACACTGCCTCTGTAGTCTTGAGCAAGGTACCTGCCCTGTATTGCTTTAGTATATATCCAGCTATGTAAAAAAAGCATTGTGTAAGTCACCCTGGATACGAGTGTCTGCTAAATGCCTGTAATGTAAAAATGGAGTGTGGGAGGATTGTTCCAGTGTAAACATTCCTTAAAATGATAGTTGATTTCCCCTTTTTTAAGCACTTAAAAAAGCCATTCTGATTAAAAAATGAGGGTTTGAAGTGTAACTTTAGGATGTAGTCGGCTGTGTTTGATGTTCTGACACACTTGTAGTTGTGGAAAAAAAAATTGCTCTTTGTTGTTCTTCATTCAAGCATCGCCATGGATGCAGGCTTCACTGCCGTAGAAGTCCGCGGTGTTCCACGCAAGCTTCCAGAAGATCGGATGATTGACAAGCTGACGATTCACTTCCTGCGGCCTCGGAACGGGGGCGGGGAGGTGCTCAGGGTGGTGTACTCCGACCAAGCTCCACACCGGGCGTTTGTCGTTTTCGAGCGTCCAGAAGGTAATGTGGACTACGTGTTCCAGACAGCGGTGGGGGTGGGTGGGTGGGATCAAAGACTTTACATTTACCTAAAGAGACAAACAATTGTGATATTAGTATTGATGTGATCTGGTCAATAATGTTAGTGTTGAAACCAGCAACAGCTTTTTAATCCTCTTTTTTTTCAACCTTTTTTTTGAAAGTTGGGCAAACAGCGCTCTATGCAGCTTGAGCAGACAGACTGCAGGCGTCTGACTGAATAGAGGAGTAGTGGCTTTTGTAGAGGGGGGGGGGGGTGGTAATGCTAATTTATCCCCACCAGACTACTGGCCGCAGGTTGCTCTCACACAGTCACAGATTTGAGTGCTATGCTGCTCTGAAAAGCAGTGTTTCAGCTGAATGCCCCACCCAGGAGACCCCCCCTAGAGAAAAAAATATTTCCATTCATTATGGCAGTGAAAAATAAAGATCAGTATTGCTCCCTTTGAACCTCTTTCTGGGGTTATTTTCTCTCTAGCCGCGTTTCCACCAAAAGTACCCGGAACTTTCAGTCCAAAGGAACTACATTTCAAGGAACTAAAAGGTTCCTTCAGCCAATGGTTGTCTGTGTTTCCACCGCGGTCTAAAGTCCCGCGAAGATTAGACAAATTAGCCCACTGACGTATGAAAAAGCGACGTCGTCGGTCCATCTGTCCTATGATTTCCTCTGTAACCCCATACTACCACCGAAGTAGCCTACATTATTTTCTAATAACCGGGACAGCCCGGAGGGGTTTATTCCACTTATATACAACGGGTTACCAACAATGACTAAATATGGTTACTTTTGTATTTATTGATTTTTATCTATTTAATCACCTGGAATTGAAATATTCTTCTGCAGCCGTTTGGGCATATTTTACCGTTGTCAAGCAAAACTGTCATTGGTAGTTGAACTTGGACCATTGTTATGCAACAAATAGGATATAACGGGCTAATAGTCAGATTGTAACTGTTTCACTCCCTCTCCCTGTGCCCCTGCAGTGGCGGCTCGTGTCCTGCAGAGGGCGCACGTGCTGCAGTTGGAGGGGCAGTCTTTTCCCCTGACGGTCCGCCCGGGGGAGCATGCTGAGGTACGGCCTTGAAGCCTGGCATTGCCCCCGGAGTTCGGTTGCTCGGTTACGCAGGAGTCCCTCTGCTCAGCTCATATGCTGCTAGTGGACTTTCCGCTGCGGTGTAGAAGCCAGAGAGCCAATGCTTGAAATCTGGAGGTTGCATGTTTGAATCCTAGCTGTTGCACTCCCGTTGTACCTTTGAGTAGCGTACTGCTCTTATCTGATGTGCTGTAGCACACGTTAAGTTGTATAAATTTGTAATATAAGAATAATTATACAAGGGACTCAGGATTCCCGGGTAGGACACAGCCGTTGTACCCTTGAGCAAGGTACCTAACCTGTCTTGCTTCATAGTATATATCCAGCTGTATGAATGGATGGAATGTACATGCTGTGTAAAAGTTGTGGAAGTGGATCTGGATAAGAGCATCTGCTAAATACCTGTAATGTAATGTAAGTGTGTTTGTGCTTTTGTATTTGAGAGGACATTCTCAGCACTTTTATGTGTGTGTGTATGTGTGTGTGTTTAGGTGGACCTGCCTGTGAGAGCCACGCTGGACCTGCGGCAGTTTCGGGATCAGGACGCCGCGCTCTCTATCCTGAGGAGGCACGGGTTCAAGGTGAACCGGCAGCACCCCGGGCAGGCGCTGCTGGAGGGGACCTTCCTCAGTTTGAGCGCCGCTAGGGTCAGACTGGCGGAGCTGCTCGCCTCCGAAGGCCAATCGCGGAGCTTGTACCCCGAGCCCCGCCCCAGCGTCCTCTCCCAGGGAGCGGTGGACAAATGGGGACTCTCATCAAACGCAGACATGTCATACAGGCTGAACGGGGCCAAGGTGGATGCTGGGAGTTGGAGTCCTAAGGATGCCAAGCAATCGCCTACTTCCTTTTCCTCCGTCACCCCGTCCCGCGTCCCATCGCCCGGCTCCGCGGCCAGCTTCCTGTACGATTCCCCCCCGGGGGGCCGGCCCTCGGCCAGCCCCCACCACCGCGACCACGCCTCCTACGAAGGCCAATCGCAGAGCTCATACCTTGAGCCCCGCCCCAGCGTCCTCTCCGAGGGAGGGGCGGACAAATGGGGACTCTCATCAAACGCAGACATGTCATACAGGCTGAACGGTGCCAAGGTGGATGCTAGGAGTTGGAGTCCTAAGGAGGCCAAGCAATTGCCTACTTCCTTTTCCTCCGTCACCCCGTCCCGTGTCCCATCGCCCGGCTCCGCGGCCAGCTTCCTATACGATTCCCCCCCGGGGGGCCAGCCCTCGGCCAGCCCCCACCACCGCGACCACGCCTCCTACGAAGGCCAATCGCAGAGCTCATACCTTGAGCCCCGCCCCAGCGTCCTCTCCGAGGGAGGGGCGGCTAAATGGGGACTCTCATCGGAAGCAGACATGTCATACAGGCTGAACGGTGCCAAGGTGGATGCTGGGAGATGGAGTCCTAAGGATGCCAAGCAATCGCCTACTTCCTTTTCCTCCGTCACCCCGTCCCGCGTCCCATCGCCCGGCTCCGCGGCCAGCTTCCTGTACGATTCCCCCCCGGGGGGCCGGCCCTCGGCCAGCCCCCGTGACCGCGCCTCCTTCGCGGTGGACACCCACGCGCTCCGCTACGCTGGCTCCTTCCGCAACGACGAGGTCCAAGAGATCCTGCAGGAGCACGGCGTGCAGATGGAGGTGCAGCACGTGGACGGTTCGGGGGTCAGCACCGTGGTGCTGGCGGGCCGCCACGCGCCGCAGGCCGAGGACAAGCTGGCGGGGCTCCTGAGGGAGGTGCAGGCGGGCCTCCGCACCCAGGAGATCCCCCTCTCCTCCATGAGCCAGGAGCGACAGCGCCAGGTCGGCCAGCTCGCCCTGAAGCTCGGAGGCATTTACAAGGTTCTGGTGCTCCAGACGGGCGACGCCCTCCAGCTGGTGGGCTCCTCCAGCAAGAGCTACGAGCTGAAGCAGAGGATTCTGGGAGAGGAGGGGAGTCGGCCCTCCTCCAGGCGGGAGGGCGTGGAGCAGGAGCGCGGCAGGCAGCCCGGAAGGAGCGCCTCGTTGCCACGGCGACCCGCCAGGGAGGGCGCGAGAGACTCGGGCCCCGGCTCCGCGGCGGCCGGAGGGTACGACCCGTCGAAATACGACCAGGGGCCGGGGGGCAAGGGGCCCGGGCGAGGGGGCCGCGCGGACCCCACCCCGCCAACGGACCCCCGAAGAAAGAGAAGCGTCTCGGAGTCCCGCTCCAAAGAGAAGGAGGGCAGAGCCACGCCAGGGCAAGGGGATAACCACAGGGTGCCCCCTGCTGGCGCTTCAACAACACCGGAGAAAGAACAAACCTCAAAAAAGAAAAGTGGCCCAACTATGTTGAAAAATCTATTTCAACCACCACAGTTTATAGATAGGAATTTCTTACGTAAAAAGAAGAGCTAATTGAATTAATGAGCGCAGTCGAAAAACTAGCGGACGGGAACACTTTTATGCTTCAGATCAGGGGAAGGGAATAAATCCATTCTACTGAAAATGAAGTTAATATCAACATGCTGTCTCCACTGTTAATAGAAGAACTAGATTCGATCTGCTCCAGTGCTCTGTTGCCTTGGATACGTTAGACCAGTGAACATATGCACACCTGTCACCTGTAAATGTGCCCCATCTTTAGTGTTGTTTTTAACAATATGACCAGTGGCTGGTATCCAGGGTGTTGAAAAAACAAACAACTGCACGTGCAAAAAAGGGGATTATTTGAAGGCTAATGATGCTATGAACCGACTGTATATGTGAACAGCCTACTGGTATTTGCTTGTGAAAGACATTTCTCATTCACATTGGTGTTATTCGGCTTCTACCGGTTAGAAATCTGTCCAATGTTTGAAGCAAAGCAAGCTTGCCCAGAACCATAACACGAAACACCTAGCATAAAAAAAATAATTTAATGATTCATCAAAACTACTTTAGAGTCTAGATGCCGGATGTATTTTGCAGAGCTTCCTCTAGTCTCTCTTATGAGGAATGCAGTTATAATTCTAACTAAATTCTAACTTCTAAATTCTCCTCCTCGTGAGTAATTATGGGATTAGTACCATATTATCTAACTCCCTCTGTGTGTAACTGCATACCCATAATGCTTTGAGAACATATCCTGCATCACCACCCTTTTACTGACGCTTTGACCTAGTAAGCACCATGTGACAAAGTGGTGAACACCAGACCTGGGTGGATTCAAATACCTTTCTACGCCAGCGTATTGGAACCAAAGAAATACTCTCATAAAGTGCAAACCCCACCTTCTGGTCACATTAGCAGGCTCAGTTACACCAGGCAAGATCAATAGAGCACAGAAAAGTATTTGAATCCAAAACAATATGTATGTATTTCACCCAGGTCTGGTGAACACATACCTCTTGGGAATCGAACACACAGCTGAGCTGAAATCTTGACTGCCAATGTTATGTGCTACATTTACTTTATATGTGTTTATGTGTCATTCACATTCCTGTCTCACACGTGGGTGAATAAACAAATTATGGAATTATACTTTCCTAAAATCAGAAGTGGTTATCTGTATTGTTGCTTGAAATTAAATTATTAAAAAAAAAATCTTGGAGTATACACTGTGCTTCCTCTGTTGTGTTTATATTAAACGTTGGGAAACCAAAACTTCTCCAAATGCCTTGTGAATTGAGGAGACCCTTTGTAGTCTGTTCAGTGATTAACTGAAGTATAATCTCGCCTAAGGTTTGTTCAGGAGTGTGATTGTATAGTTCAGCCACCAGATGGTGGGCTTGCGCCATTGTCCTTAAAGCCTGTATTCGAGTGCATAAATGACTGTTGGAAATGATTGTACACACAATGTTTGAACGGTGTTCTGCTGAAAATAATGACCCCCCCCCCCCCCCACCCGCAGTTCATTAAAATGCTTTTTTTTGACATCACCGGTCACATGGCCTTACAGGTTAATTCCAAAAAAAGATTACTGTAAAAACCGGAGTGAGGTAAACTGAAACCAGCTCTCCTGTACGAAGGGTAGCTCCACTGACTCGTGTGACTGTGTCACTGTCTCGCTCGGCTAATTTTTTTTATTTTTAGTCTCCCTTCGGCGTCTGTCTCGCGGAGTATTTCTGTGCGTCCGTCAGCACGCGGCCTGCTCGTCGCAGAAGCCGCGCGGCCAATGAGGGGCCGCCGTCGCGCGGGCCTTTCCCCCGGGCCACAGGAAGTGGGCGGGGCCAGTGGTTGATGCAGAGGCAGAGAGATATGATGTGATAGACGGGTGAGCGGGGGGTGGGGGGTGGGGGGAGGGGGGGGAGAGAGGGGAGTGGAGGACGGGTTGGGGGGGAAAGAGAAGGCTGAAAGGAGCAGAGAGCCAAGACCTGGTACACAGAGGCTTGTGGGTTCTCATCCCACTCAGGATGGTGAGCTGTACCCTTCGACGGGGGTACTTCAGGGGTTTTTTTTTTTCACCACGTAAACAAAATCCTGTACAAATTTATCAGCAATGACGGCTCTATCCGACATGCCTCACGAAGTGCTTATGGAGCTGTTGTGTGGGCTAAGGGAGACCCACACCACGCCACACCGAGCTTATTTTTGTGTTATGACATCCAGGTAATAGGCACTGGTCGTATTAGCTTCTTAAGCCCGTAATTGCACGGTTCGGGAGCTGCTGTAAAGGCATGTGTCGTAATTACCGTTCACAGCCGGGGTGCGCTGATAGCACCGTCACTGCGGAAGGTGCGTATCCTGTGAGAACACCGGGTCACCGCTCTCCAGGTGACAGGTAATGGAATGCAGGCGCGGAGTATTTGCGGCGGGTGTTCTGCTAACTCCTCCTTCCTCTGTAGTACTTGTGTAGAATGTCTATTCAACCGTTTAGCACACAGACACAAATTGATCTGCTGTATAAATTGTAGCGCAAAATGGATGCCGCAGTAAACACTTGCTGTTGATGATCGGAGTGTGTAAAGCTGGGGATCTGTGGTGTTTGTGAGAGGCCTTCTTGAAGCTATACAGCTCCCCACTACAGAGTATCGGGGTTAAAGCGATAGTTCAGCATTCATTTTACATCGCATAATATAAAAAATCAGCTATATTTTTCTTTAGACCCAGCTTCAAGACATACTTTGGCCATTAAGTAACATGGCCTCTGATTGGTCAAAAGGTCCTGGTGGGATCAGCCACATTCTAGCCCACGCATTGGTAATCTTAATTTACCTTGGAGTTGTAGTGTAGTATAATGGGTAAGGAGTTGGCCTTGTAACCTAAAGGTTGCAGGTTTGATTCCCCGGTAGGACAATACCGTTGTACCCTTGAGCAAGGTACTTAACCTGCATTGCTTCAGTATATATCCAGCCGTGTAAATGGATGCAATGTAGTCGCTCTAGATAAGTGCGTCTGTCATGTAATGTAACCTATTCTGCGATGACATGCTTTAATAAGTGTAATGCTTTCTTACTGAATTACAAGCATTCCCTCCCCACTTTGATTATTAAGGCCATTTCTGTAAAAGAGAAATGATTTGTCAGCCAACCTGCCTGGTTAAATAATTGTAAATAAATACATATCAATAAATGTTTCATGGTATTATTTCTTAAGAGTCCTCTTCTTGGCCAGTTAAGGAAAAGTGGAAATGGCACTGTTCATAATCCGTATTAAGGGGGGTGAACACCCCCTCGCTGAAGTTTGGGAAATCTTGCTCACGCTGTCCTGGGAAACTGTGCCCACAGTTTATAATTCTCACCCAGGAGGAGTTGAGGAAACCCACCCAGAACTCTGAGCCCCACCCAGGGTAGTGAAACCCCATCACAAGTTTAAAGAGGCGGAGAGCGCCCTTCCTAGGAAGTCACATGGGCGCCAAGGTCACTTGGAGACCTGCACACTGCGCATTTCGTGTGTCAGTCAATCGCACGGATGGTTCTGCTTAGGTCTGTGTTTCCCTCTTCACAGCCTCATAGTTCCATAGGGGCATGACCACCCCCCACCCCCCCCTCCTTGGATCTTATGGACCAAGGGTGGGCATTTTAGATCCTATAGGTTTTTATTTATTTATTTAATTTTATTTAATTTTATTTAATTTTATTTTATTTTATTTTATTTTATTGTTTTTTTAATTTTTTAATTTTATTTTATTATTTTTTTTATTATATATTTTTTTAATTATATTTGGTTCTTATAGACCAAGGGTGGGCATTTTAGATCCTATAGGTTTTTATTTATTTATTTTATTTTATTTTATTTTATTTTATTTTATTTTATTGTTTTTTTAATTATTTTATTTTATTTTATTATTTTTTTATTATATTTTTTTAAATTATATTTGGTTCTTATAGACCAAGGGTGGGCATTTTAGATCCTATAGGTTTTTATTTATTAATTTTATTATTTTATTTTATTTTATTATTTTTGTTTAATTATATATTTTTATTATATTTTACTGTATTTTATTCTAGTTATTTTATTATTTACTATGTTAGTTACTGTTGCTATATTCTGTGATCTTTTATTACACTTATTGTGTTTAATTGTGTTTGTAATCTCGGCTACATGGAAAATGAGGGCCTGGCCCTCAATTGTACCTCCGAGAATTTAAATAAAGGTTCTAACTGAGGTTTTCGTTTCCACCGATTGCCCTGGCTAAATGAAATGATGAAAAATAAATACTGGATCGCTTGTAGATTAGATCAAAGTAAAAAATGTTTCATGGTGGAACGCAAGAACAGTTTTTGATTGTTGTTCATGTGCTTGTCGAGAAATGTAATGTCAAATGGCGTAAATCCATCCATCCATCATCAATGCCTGCTTATCCTGAGCAGGGTCACGGGGGGTGCTGGAGTCTATCCCAGCGTGCATTGGGTGAGAGGCAGGAATACACCCTGGACAGGTTGCCAATCTTTTGCAGGACACACACATACCATTCACTCACACACTCATACCTATGGGCAATTTAGCATCTCCAATTAGCCTAACTACATGTCTTTGGACTGTGAGAGGAGGAGGAAACCCACGCGGACACGGGGAGAACGTGCAAACTCCACACAGAGAGGCCCCAAGCCGAGATTCGAACCCACGACCTTCTTGCTGTGAGACGACAGCGTTACCCGCTGCACCGCCTTGCTGCCCGATGCGTAAATGTTGGGCCAGTAAGACCAGGAGTCGGCACGGAAAGCAGAAACAGACACGGCCCTCGTTCACCCCCTCTCTCTCACACACCCGAGTTCCTGCTCTCTCTCTTTTCTGCATAAACGGGGCGTGGCTCTGGTTCAGCCCAGAGCAGCTAATGATGGGGCGGCGGGGATGGGGGGGTGGAGGGGGGTGGGGGGGGGCATCCCGGGTGGACCGGACGCCGGAAAAATGGCTCTTGTCCTTCTGGAGAGATAAAGGTCCCCTCAGCGTCCGCGTTTCCTACCGCAGCTCAGCACTGCTGGGGCAGCATTACAGTCAATCCCCCCGGGTTGAGTGGAGTATCTTTAGAGAAAGAAGTCTTCGTGTTGGAGGGGGGGGGGGGGGGTTTCAGGGGGGACCGAACAGGAGGCAGCCGCCTCTGTTTCCTCCACAGCTTATGCGCTGCGGTCAGCCCTGACACAGAGGCTGCCACAGGAACAGAGAAGGAAGAGACACCCATTTAATGACAACTATACTGTCCAGTTACACACACACACACATCACACAAACACAGACATGCACACACGCTCATACACACACACACAAACACACACACAAGCACACGCTCACACACCCACACACACGTCACACAAACACGCTCACACACGCACATACACACAAACACAGACATGCACATATGCTCACACACACACACACACACACAAGCACACGCTCACACACACTCACACACACTCACACACATACACACACACACAAACACACTCACACACGCACATACACACAAACACAGACATGCACACATGCTCACACACACACACACACACACACTCACACACTCACACACATACACACACACAAACACACACACACAAACACACTCACACACCCTCACACACTCACACACATACACAAGCACACGCTCACACGCACTCACACACATACACACACACACACACACACACAAACACACTCACACACATACACACAAACACAGACATGCACACATGCTCACACACACACACAACACACACACACACACAAGCACACACTCACACACCCTCACACACTCACACACATACACAAACACACGCTCACACACACACAACACACATTCACACACACACACACACACACACACACGTGCTCGTGATGACATGCCGCAGCCTGTACCCCGCCTCTACTTGACTCCACCTAAGCGCATGGTTTCGCCCCACCCACTGCAGTCTGCCTGCTCTGTCGGGGCCTGCGGGTGTCTTCTCTGCCTCTTCTCTTCCTCTTCTCTTCCTCTCTCGGTTTCTTTCGCTCTGCTCTCGCTCGCCGCCCGGCCGTCCCTCAGCTCACTTCGCCATGGCGGAACTGGAGGGGCTGGAGTTCGGGAAGTCCGACTTTGTCCTCCTCGACGAGGTGACCATGGAACAGTTCATGGAGAACTTGAAGCTCAGGTAAGCGTGTGAGCGAGCGAGAGTCGGCCAGCCAGCCAGCCAGCCAGCCAGTGAGAGAGAATGAATTCATGGGCGTGTGTCGTGTGTGTGTGTGTGTGTGTGTGCTGGGGAGGAGAGGTTTTGGCAGCACTCTCAGCAGAAGTTTTTCTCTCTGAGCTTTATTTTTTTTTGGGACGTGCTGCTCGTCTAACGGTTTTCGCGAAGAGCGACGCACGTACGCTCTCTCTGGAAATGCCTTTGGCCAATAGAAACGCAGTGAACAACCCGAGAAGCTTTCAAGAGATTCAGCCACGGATCTCAGCTTCCGTGCATTTTGCCACCTGTTGAGAGTGAGAGGGAGAGTAAGAGAGAGGCAGAAAGGGGGAGAGAGAGAGAGGATAGAGAGGCAGAGAGGAAGAGAGAGAGAGTGAGAGGCAGAGAGGAAGAAAGAGGCAGAGAGGGAGAGAAGGAGAGAGAGAGAGAGGATAGAGAGGCAGAGAGGGAGAGAGAGTCTGATGTGAGAGAGAATGAAAGAGCAGCACGTTTGACACGCTGCCGCTGATGGTTCCCGGCAGCGGCGGCCTGGATGGGGGAGACGGAGGTTGTGGTCGACGCGAGCGCAGGGGACGTTTAAAAAAAACGAAAAAACATTTCGAGTTCACGACGGCCGAGGGCGCGTCACCTCAGACCGAAAAAGAGCCTCTCGGTTTCCTTCTGCCGTGACGCAATTCGCCGGAGTGAGTCAGCTGACCATATCCTGGTCTAATTTCGAGCGCGGTGCCCTCGCTTCTGTTTTTAAATTCCCCGAAAAGGACGGTCGGGCGAGCGCTCTCCCTCTCTCCCTTTAACCCCCGCGCGCTCGGGCGGCCCGCCGACGCCAGCCCGCGGCGCCCGCAGGACGTCGCCGCGCCTCCTCTCCGCGCCTCCTCTCCGCGCCTCCCCTCCGTTCCCGTCAAGCGTCAGACTCGTCTCGCCTTCGGAAAGTTGAGGTCGTCTTTCCCCCCGCGGTGGAAAGGCGCGCTTTGCGGCTGTAGCCGAACGAGGCCGTCGAAGTGCCGCGTAAGACGTGGAGCAGATAACCAGAAGAGGGAGAAAGCGTCTTTACACGGTGAAAGTGTTCAGGGTCGAAACAACTCCGAAAGCGCATCTCTCTCCCCCCTGATAGGGTACATTTGATCCCTCTTTAATTCATTCAGATTCTGCTTTGGCTACATTAACGCCGCACTCTCTACTGCGTACTGATGGAGATGATGTAGGTGGTGATGTCACTTGTGGCTGACTCTCAACGGGTGAAGTGCATTCTGGGGCTTCCATAGATCAGGTGGATTGATCAAGGGGAAGGCAGGATATCGTTTATGTTACAAACAGGACACCAAGAACACCGACGTGTTTTCGAACGGAATTATTTCTGTTTATGTTTTCAGAAATGCATTTGGAGAAAGCCTTCCATGAAAGCCGTCATTCGTAAACTTCTTGATTATGATATATGGTTCTCCTCATAATTAAATGAGTGACTGGCTTGCTTTCAATGACGTCCTATTTATACTTTACACATGCTGTAAAATGGCACTGTGATTTAAGTCATCAAGGGTCCAAGGTATCAAATGAGCCTCAAACCACCGTGCTGCTGCCAGATATGCAGTAGATACTACAAGCATTGTTTCACCTGAATATTCTTTCCACTGAGTTCAACAGGAAAATGAATCAGGAGAAACAATGCTTGTAGTATCTACTACATATCTGGCAGCAGCATGGTGGTTTGAGGCTCATTTGATACCTTGGACCCTTGATGACTTAAAGCCATTTAGCCAACAAATGTGTTCCATACTGTATCAGCATAATTTACAGCTGAATCTAGTCCCACCCTGCAATTCCCATAGAGATCCATTCAAATGCAAAGAGTTTTTTTATCGCTTGTAGGACAACCTGACAATAAGAAATCCAGACTCTGATGAAGTTGGTAGGTCACAGACAACACAAAGTCATGGCATGCAAACGATATGCAACCAAATACAAAACACGACTCTTTTATTTGACATTATGTTAATTTGTCTGCTGTATAAGTGAATTTCCCTTTTTCTAGCTTTTCCCCAAACAGTTCACTGCAGCAAAAGTAAACGAGCAATTGGTGGCTCAGGCGGCCTCAGGAGTGCATTTGTTTAAATCTTGCTAATTTATCTGACCAACGATTTGTTGTTAAGACCATTAAAAGCTTAATATTTTGCTGTTTTAGGCTTGACCCATTCTTTTTTTTGTTGCCCAGGAGAGTATTTTCCCCAGCTACGATGCATACATAGAGGGAAACGCCTGGCTTTTACCACACTGCTCATGTGAATGCTCCTGAGCCAGTGAATTCCTCTGCAGCTGTGGGCTCAGTGCGTGTATATGCCTGTCTGCCTGTCTGAATGACTGCCTGCTCTGCACATCTGTATGCAAAGCCAATACCAAGCACCTCACAGAGAGTATGCAAACACACAAGCAGCATAAATCTATCTATCTATCTATCTATCTATCTATCTATCTGTCTGTCTGTCTGTCTGTCTGTCTGTCTGTCTGTCTGTATGTCTGTCTGTCTGTCTATCTATCAGTCTGTCTATCTATCTATCTATCTATCTATCTATCTGCGTGTGTGCGTGTGCGTGCCAAAATGTGAAGTGTAAAAGTGTAAAAACTCTGCACTCATATTTATATACCTCTATTATACATTAATTTATTTTTTATTTATTTTTGATTCTTCCGTTTCCTCCTCTGGCACCCATTGCTCTTTTTAGGAAGTGTGCGGTATCACACAAACGCGTATCTCGAGCTGAACCAAGGCTATGCCATCCTCGCCCCGGATGCCAGGGGGCGGTGACATCACCGTTTGTCGCCTTGCTTCAGGCTGCGGTGCGGAGGGCGCTGAGCGCGTGAGCTCCTCTGGGCCACGGGCGGCGACTCCGCGCCGAGCGCTGAACGTGTGAGCTCCTCTCGGCTACGAGCGGGTGTAGGGTGTAGGATGTGGTCGGCTGAGAGAACTGTAGAGGTAGCACGCTGCGTTTAGCGTTTTTTTTGGGAGGATCGCGAGAGAGTGGCCCCTCGTGGCTCTGCGTTCTGCATCGCGAACACGTAGAACGTTTGGGCGAGCAAGGAGAGCTCTGCGCCGTTCAAGTTGCGGAGAGGAGAGGAGAGGAGAGGAGAGGGGAGGGGAGGGTAGGGGAGGGAGATTCAGCGGGCTACTCAAACTGAATCCTGGGTATATTTCTTTCGGTGGAGGAAGTCGCACGGTCGCACAGTGCACTTCCTGTTCTCACTTCCCTCCCCTGCGCACTTCCTGTCACCGTTGGGCGTGGGCATGTGAGAAAGACACAGCGACGGAGAGAAGAGCAGTGGAGGCGTTTCCCCTCCTGCGCCGGGCGGAGGGCTGAGCCTCTTCGCGGCGTGCCACCCAGCCTCCGCGTACTTGGGATGTTCAACACCCCATAATGTCCGGTGAACATGACAACCACGTCAGCGGTCTGTGTCACGGTGGCCTGGTGCTGGGTGGCTGTCTGTTACTAAAGCTGCAGTCACCACGCCCTCTGTGAGGAGCAGACCAGGCCCGCAGGCTGATCGCCACTGATCGGGGATCAGCGAAGGACAGAATTATGGGCACGGAGGACAGGGCTCTGACCCTGTGAAGTCAGGGGGTTGCGGGTTCAAACCTCAGCCAAGAATAAAGCTGGGATGTGATCCCCTTCATGACATCCTGTAATTTTATTTTATTTTTTTCTGATTGTTGAGTGCCAAAAGGATGAACAGGACTCTTCATAATGCGAGCAGATGTGTCCTGAGACAGAAAAACACTTAAGATGAAAGTTAGTGACCAGAAACTTTATTGTTATGAGACGAGTAGCAGTTGCTTGCTCGGTGGATGCTGTAATCCAAAGTGACTGGCAATGCTTACACCTTCTGAAATGTACGCAGCTGCAAATTGACTGAAATAAGTCACGGTCAGCAAGCTTATAACAATATACTGACTGGAAGTTACAAACTTCAGACACGCACAAATCGCCACCCTTGTGCAGCTCAACCAGTGTAGGAAACATTCCTAAACATCCACGTGAACTGGGATTTTCTGACTTTAATGGGTGTATATATGTGTGTTTGCATGTCTGTGTGTTCGTGTGTGTGCATGTGTGTCTGTGTGTTTGTGTGTTTGTGTGTGTGCATGTGTGTCTGTGTGTATCTGTGTGTGTGTGTGTGTGTGTGTATGTGTTTGTGTGTGTGTGTCTGTGTGTGTGTGTGTATGTGTTTGTCTGTGTGTATGTATGTGTTTGTGTGTGTGTGTGTGTGCGTGCCCTGCAGGTTCGAGAAGGGCCGCATCTACACCTTCATTGGGGAGGTGGTGGTGTCCGTCAACCCGTACAAGCACATGGACATCTACGGCGCGGAGGCCATCGAGGCCTACCGGGGGCGGGAGCTGTACGAGAACCCGCCGCACCTCTACGCCGTGGCCGACGCCGCCTACAAGGCCATGAAGAGGCGCGCCAAGGACACCTGCATCGTCATCTCAGGTCAGCGCGTCCGCCCGCCCCTCCGGGTTCGCAGGGCTCCCTCCTCTCCAGGCTGCTGCAGGCGGCGAGAGATACAGTTAGCCCCCCCCCAGCCTAGGGGAACCGATCGCATCGCGTGGGACTGACACCGCGTCCCGTCGCTCTGACCCACGTCTCTGAGCTCGGCTACTCCTGCCTGGCAGCCTTCGTGCGCCTGTCTCCCCCTACGGCCCCCGACCGTCTGTCCGTCTGGCCTGTTTCTGCTTTCCAGCATGCTCTGTAGCGCACTGTCCTCGGAGCAAAGGACGCAGTAGGGTCACAAAACACGCACGGACTCTGCATGGATTGATGCCTCGCGGATCATGTGGTGTTTTTGAGCTGGCTTGTGATTGGCTGGGAATGTTCAAGGTTTTCGGGAGGCTTCCGGACAGAATGAAAAGTAGAAGCCGGCAGTGATGCCTTTGTAAATAAACTGTTATTTAGACTTAACTACGTGTTTGTTCTCTCTCTTAAAAGTAAAGTGTATTATCAGTCTTACACAACTACAAATGCCACCTCCACATCAAGAGATTAACCATCCAGAAAGAGTTAATGCTCGACATTCATTTCTGTCATAACTAATTCAAGCTTTGACGTGAATTTTACACCAAGTCTTTACAGTATGCGTTTGTTCAGTTGCACCAAGTACTTCTATTTCAAAAGTGTTCATTGATTGTATATTAGAGAGATCAACTGCCACGGGCATTTGGAGAGAATGGCTAGAAGTTGGCTACGTGTCACAGCAACGGGCAATTTTGTCCACCGTGTGAGTGGCAGAATTGCGTGGTACGAGAAATTTGTGCTCACAGTGGGAGTGACAGAATGATGTGGCTCTGCTGCAATTAGGGTTATTTCTGTCGGTGAGTGACAGCGTGTCATGGCTTTCTTGGCGTCGCAGGAGAGAGCGGAGCAGGGAAGACCGAAGCCAGCAAATACATCATGCAGTACATCGCTGCCATAACCAACCCCAGCCAGAGGGCAGAGGTGGAGAGGTGAGGGGGTCAGGGGTCAGGGGTCAGGGGTCAGGGGTTTGGGAGGTGGAGCTGGGGATGCTGGGCTCAGTCCAGTAGCCTAGAGGACGCTGTCCTTATTTCATTAGCATTGCTATTATTTATGCTATGTATTTGCTATCGCGTTCATTAATACAGCTGTGGGTACATTTAAAAATTCAGGTAAAGTTGCTTGTTTAAGGGTGTAAGGGGACCCTATACATAAACTTTCTTAAACATTAAGACGCTCCCACTCCCATTTTCTTACATATCTGAAACTATTGGTTGGGAAGATTCTGCAAATAAATTTAGTTGCTGGTGTTTGTGAGTCACACCACAAGAAGTTCCAATCGGTGTTAATGTGATCCTCTCTCTCTCTCTCTCTCTCTCTCTCTCTCTCTCACACACACACACACACACGCGCAGTGTAAAGAACGTTCTCCTCAAGTCCAACTGCGTGCTGGAGGCCTTCGGCAACGCCAAGACCAACCGCAACGACAACTCCTCCCGCTTCGGCAAGTACATGGACATCAACTTCAACTTCAACGGGGAGCCCACGGGCGGCCACATCAACAACTACCTGCTGGAGAAGGTCAGAAGGGCTGCCGGGGGCCCCACAGCCCCGCCCACGCCACACGGCCTGGCTCCCCTCCTTCACTGGGCCTCGCTCCGGTTTTCTGCGTAGAGTATGTAACGTGTAGAGACAGCGGCGCCAATGGAAACCTACGGGGAGCACCTCAGAACCAGGAAGCACCGTTTTCTCGCCCCAGCAGACGTGCTCAGCTGCGTCCTTGGTCACGTCCTAAGTCGCGTGTACAACGAGGATAGCGCAGACATTGGCTAAAATAAGTAATAAATAAAAAATTGATATTTTTGTTTGTGTGCTAGGAAAAATATGTGATTTTTCTTCCCCGCACACGACGCGGCCCGGCTTCCCTTCCTAAAGCCTGATTTATGCTTTGTCACATGACCATTTCGACAAGCGTAAATGCGAAACGTCGTGCGACACTTTCGTTTTTGTCATGCGACAGGTCTCTGATGTGGGTCCTGTTGTCTCTATGGTAACAATACGCCGAAACCCCTGGCGGTTTGTCTGACAGTTTAACGTTGCATTTCCGAAAATATGGCAGCGCTCGGTGAAATAACGCGTATCCATGGCAACAAATTACAGTGTCCCACCTGGCTGTCCAATCAGCACTGCGCGACAAAGTATGTAGTTCTGCGACATAACAAAATTCTAGAGGTGTCGTGCGACCCTTTCTTCCGTTGGAAATTTGGTGACATTTTTGTCATGCGACACTTGTCGCGAAGGTCGTGCGACTAAGTATGAGTCAGGCCTAGCTGAGAGCCCTGCTCCTGTTTTCTGTGAGGTGGATTCTACCGGCTGATGACATCACAAAGGTCAAATGTCACCAAAGGGTGCAAAAGGTTCTTTTTTTTTTTTTTTTTTTTTTTTACAGCCTCGATAATAGCATGTGCGTGTGATGGCCTAACTTACAACCTGAAGTCAAACAAAACAAAATGCGCGTTTTTATATGCAAATAAGGAACGAAGACGGAATGAACGGAGAACCTTTACATTTAACATTTGTGTGCGCGTACGCGTCGATCTTTCGCGTTACTTCACTTCGGTCCTGCGTTGTGGTGCAGCTCAGCAGTGGAGAGGCTGTGAGCTCGTCTAATTAGAGCTTTTTCAAACCACAACCGCCTCTCAAACACGGTGGCTGTGTGACATCACACGTTCACCTCGTGCGCCCTAATGCTCTCTCAGGGGTGTAACATAAATAGCGTAAATGTGTGTAGACCTTCACCATTCTCTCTCCCGCCCTCCCCCCCTCCCCCCATCCTCTCAGTCAAGGGTGATACAACAGCAGGAAGGAGAGAGGAACTTCCACTCCTTCTACCAGGTGAGAACGACGGTGCTCATTCGCTGCGCGGTGCGGTGATGTCACCGTCGCCGAGGCTCCACCGAGCGGCCCCGCTCCTCCCGTCGGTGATTCTAGGATGATGTCACACACAGTTTGTGTGATGTCACTCCCGCTGTGACCTTTTTTGGGTGCCGATGTCACTCGCTCAGTGACCACAGTGTGGAGCTATTTAGGCAGTTAAGCCATTTACGTCATACCGCTGTCACAGTGCTTCATGGATGTGGGTCTGTTAGTAATTCAGTAAGTGCAATAGCTAGTCACTGTCAGAGGGAATTTTTGTATTAGCTGATTTTACCCACATATTGATTTTTATTGGAGAATAATGCCAAACCAAATACCTATGGGAGAGAACATAAACCCTATATGTCCCTGTGTTGTTCAGCTGCTAAGGGGTGGCTCCAGTGACCTGCTTGGGTCCCTGCACTTGGAGAAAGACCCTGCAATCTACGTCTACACCAGAGAGGGCGCTGCCGCCACTGTGAGTCGCTATAAATTCTACAGCAGAAACTTTGTTGACGCTGATATTTCTAGATTTCATAAAATATTAATACTTGTGAAGTAGACACCCATAAACTGACAGTCGTAAAGTAACACAATGACTAATCTGTGCTCGAGGGTGAGGCAGCTGAGTGATTTCCTGTTGGGTTGTCATTTCCTGTCAGTGTGACACAGAGTTCTTCTAGCATTGGGGTCTCTTCATGGGGAAACACAGGGTGGGGTGCTCTTATTTTTTTTACAATGGCACGTATAAAAGCATCAGCGAATGAGAGGTCTCTCTCTGTGGTCTCCAGACCTCCAGCAACGACAGCTCCAATCACAAGGCCGTGCTGAGCGCTCTGAAAGTGATTGGCTTCACGGCCGAGGAGATCGCTTCAATCTACAGGATCTTGGGGACCATCCTACTCCTGGTGAGCAATCTGCCTGCCGCTGACTTCTGCTGACCTCATTTCCTGTGCACACCACAGCATTCATCACTGCATTCAATACTGCATTCACCACTGCATTCATCACAGGATTCACCACTGCTTTTATAACTGGATTCACCACTGCATTCATCACTGGATTCACCACAGCATTCACCACTGCTTTTATAACTGGATTCATCACTGGATTCACCACTGGATCCACCACTATATTCACCACTGCTTTTATAACTGGATACACCACTGCATTCATCACTGGATTCACCACTGCGTTCACCACTGCTTTTATAACTGGATTCACCACTGCATTCACCACTGAATTCACCACTGCATTAATCACTGCATTCACCATTGCATTTATCACTGCATTCATGATTGCATTCACCACTGCATTCACCATTGCATTCACCACTGCTTTTATAACTGGATTCACAACTGCATTCACCACTGAATTCATCACTGCATTCAGCACTGCATTCACTATTACATTCATCACTGCATTCACCATTTCATTAACCACTGCTTTTATAACTGGACTCACCACTGCATTCACCATTGCATTCATCACTGCATTCATTGTAGCCCCTTAAATCACTATATCAGTCATTACCTTTTATAATTGACAAAGGCTCAGATCAGTCCCAATATAATTTTACCCATGGCTATAAGACCAACTGAAAATAACTTATTCCTAAAGACAGGGCCACAGCTATGATTTCTCAGGCCAGTGACAAAATATATTGCCCTCCCCAATTTATTTTGTAACAAATAACCAATAGTTACACCCCATGTCCTGAGCCCCCCTTGGGCCTGGGCCTAGGACCTGCCTAAAGACAAAAAATGACTCATCTGAAAAAGGTTCAAATTTGCCATCGAATGACATTAAGAAAAATTGAGTTTGCCTCCTGCATAGATAAAAGGCTCATTTCTGCCTCCAGCTACCTAATAATCATAGGCTCAACCTCATTGCGTTTTTGTTACCCAGACCCCTTACCCCCTGTTTGAGGGAATGATGATTTGGACTGGGAGTTGAACCTAGCTAGGTCCGGTCATCCTCTGTATCGCATTTGTCTAAACAAGGGGAACCTGGAGTTCGAGAGCGACGGCGAGAACGTCCAAGTGGTGGGGGCGGAGCTTCTGAATCACATCGCCGACCTGACCCGCACCGATCCCGATGACGTCAGTAAAACGCTGCTGTACCGCACGGTGGCCACCGGGGGCGGCGAGGTCATCGACAAAGGCCACAGCGAGAAGGAGGCCTCCTATGGCAAGGACGCTTTCGCCAAGGTACTGACCCCCTCTGGCCACCGGGGGCACCCTACCCAAAACTCTGAATCTTACCTCTTATGTGACTGAATCAAGTGTATTGAGTTTCACTGGTTCACCCGAAATGGCTTGTTGACACATTTTATTTTAGAATACAGTGCTTTACTGATTCTCTCTCTCTCTCTCTCTCTCTCTCTCTCTCTCTCGCTCTCTCTCTCTTTCTCCCTCTCTCTCTCTCTCTTTCTCTCAGGCATTATATGAGCGGCTTTTTGGATGGATTGTCAGCCGCATTAATTCCGTGATCGAGGTGAAAGACTACAACCCTGTGCTCCATGGCAAAAACACAGTCATCGGGGTGCTGGACATTTACGGCTTTGAGATCTTTGACAACAACAGGTACCGTAAGTCCTCCGTAATGCCCCGGGTCTCCTTTTGCAGATCCCACAGCCCCCCCTACCCAATCCGTTAACCCCTCTCCATCCACGCCTCATGCCTGTTTCCGGCATCAATGTGGCTGTGTCCCAAATGGTCAACCAGTCGCCTGTGTAGTGGCCAAACTGTGTTGTTAGCCAGCATATGGAAAATGGCCGATGCCCTAGTTGGTCCACTATATACAGAATATAGTCCAGAATACAAAGGAAAACAAACTGCAGCTTTAACCCCCAAACATATTATCCCAACTCATTGCTGCCTGAAGTAGAAAATGCAACACCTGATATGCTTAATTCTGGCTGCTACAAAGAAGTTCGGATGGTGCCCCCCCAGTCAGAACCGTCCTTACCAATGCGACTTTGAGATAGAGTGACCCCCTGAAAGAGGAGCGTCGAAGCCCACAGATTTTAAAAGCGGTCTAGAGCAGGCGGTGAAGAGGGTGCTCTTCCTCA
This sequence comes from Anguilla anguilla, assembly GCF_013347855.1. Lineage (NCBI taxonomy): Eukaryota > Metazoa > Chordata > Actinopteri > Anguilliformes > Anguillidae > Anguilla > Anguilla anguilla. Next base: position 50,721,865 of record NC_049208.1, read on the forward strand.
GAGTCAAAAGCACCATTCTGTTCTGCAGAATATCAGTGTGACTTTGAGCAACCAGGGATAGGGATGATTGGGCTGGAGATGTGCACCTAAAGGGGGGGGGGGGGGGGGGGGGGAGGACCGGCTGGTTCTGAGGCTTAAACCCCCAGTTCTGACCCCGCCCTGTCCTGTCCTGCGTGAAACACGTGACCTAGCTTTTGTGAGATGCTGGATTTGCCGATTCTATTTTAAAACATTAATTGGTGGCGTTGTTTCCATGGCATTGTTTCCAGTTCAGGGCTATAGTTGTGTGGGTGGCATCACTTTCAATGATATTTTTACGTCTCTCTCTCTCTCTCTCTCTCTGGTTGCCAGTTTTGAACAGTTCTGCATCAACTACTGCAACGAGAAACTCCAGCAGCTCTTCATTGAGCTGATCCTCCGGCAGGAGCAGGCTGAGTACCAGAGAGAAGGAATCACCTGGCAACACGTGAGATATCATGGACTGCCGTCACAAACATCACACACACACACACACACACACACACACGCACACATACACAACATCGACATCCTGCCTATTCACAGAAATACAGTATGTGCACACACACACGCACGCGCACACACACTGACCTGCTGACCTGTCTCTGCAGATTGAGTACTTTAATAACCAGATCATCGTGGACCTGGTGGAGCAGCCTCATAAGGGAATCATCTCCGTCCTGGACGAGGCGTGTCTGAGTGTGGGCAAAGTGACCGACATCACGTGCCTGGAGAGTATGGACACCAAGCTAGGCCAGCACCCGCACTACACCTCCCGCAAGGTCAGCACCCTGCACCTCCTCTACACCACCTCCGCTGCACCTCCTGCACTACACCTCCCGCAAAGTCAGCACCCTGCACCTCCTCTACACCACCTCCACTGCACCTCCTGCACTACACCTCCCGCAAAGTCAGCACCCTGCGCCTCCTCTACACCACCTCCACTACACCTCCTGCACTACACCTCTGACAAGTTCAGCACCCTGCGCCTCTGCAGGATCACAACAGTGCTCCTCCTCTCCTCGTTATATATGTCCACTCCATTCATGACTGTTACACACATTCAGACACACTGGGATCACACTGCATGTTGTCATGCTCCTGTTCCTCAGCTCATAATATTGCTGCAGTTACATGCCGTGACCAGCAGAGGACTCATACGGTCCTAGTGAGAAAGCCTAGCACAGCTGAACACACCTTGTTCTCCTTGGCCTTTCACACTTCATGTGTGCTTACTGTAAGTGAGCAGCCCTGCCGAGAGAAGAAACATTTCCACTTCTGCATTCCCCTTCACGTTTTTTTTTCCTGTTTTCATATTTGAGTCAAGATAGCGGGTTGTAAAATCTCTTGCTGTTTCCATGTTTAACATGCTGGAACACCTTGTGCAGTTTTAATACTTCCAATGTGAATGACTTGCTGGTGTAGATGAAAGCTGTGGCAGAACCGAGCATTTCTGAACGGCTGGAGAACTCAGACTCTGGTTCTCCCCACAGCTCAGTCCCTCTGACAAAACCATAGAGTTCAACCGAGACTTCCGAATCCTGCACTACGCCGGGGACGTCACGTGAGTCACATCGCCCTGACGCTGCCAACGAGTGTGTGTGAGTGTGTGAGTGTGTGTGTGTGTGTGTGAGTAACTGTGTGTGTGAGTGTGTGTGTGTGTGTGTGTGAGTGAGTGAGTGTGTGTGTGTGTGTGTGTGTGAGTGTGTGTGTGTGTGAGTGAGTGTGTGTGTGTGTGTGAGTGTGCGTGTGTGTGTGTGTGTGTGTGTGCATGTGCGTGTGTGCATGAGTGTGTGTGTATGTGTGTGTGTGTGTGAGTGTGTGCATGAGTGTGTGTGTGTGTGTGTGTGTGTGTGCGTACGTGTTAGGTGCTCGCTGGGTCATGTTTGTGGGGAGCTGGGATACTGTGAGCACACACACACGCCGGCACACAATCAGTACTCTGAGCCCACGATGTGTCCCTGCATCCGCCTGCTGTCGGGGGCGCGTTGCCTCAACGTTTCTGCAGCATTAGGAGAATGTTCTGGCCCAACCGGAGAAAGACATGAGGCCCATGCTGCAGCCTCACAACCCCCCCCCCCCCCCCCCCGAAGCTTTCAAGAACACACTGTCCTAAATACAGAAACGGGGGAGAGAGAGAGAGAGAGAGAGAGAGAGAGAGAGAGAGAAGGGAAAGGAAAAGAGAAAGGGAGAGTCAGAAAGCAAAGGACAGAGAGAGGTGGAGAGAGCGAGGGAGAGTGGGAGGGTGGGATCACAGAGAGAGCAGGAGACTATTTTAAGGTTGACTAGATTAGTCACTTTGACCGTTCCGCAGCTCATTTTTGGATGGTGACCGTCTGTCTAATGGGAGTACAACTTCCTGTGCCGCTAATTTCTTCTCTCTAGATGTGGCATTTGTGGAACACAGTTCCACAGTCTCAATCTTACTTCATTACTTCAGGAGCATCGTAGTGTTTCGTCTCACTTTCCTTCGGCAGCACAAACGTTCCTTTTCCGTGCCAGCAAAGCGAGGGGCCCCCGAGCTCCGCAATGAATCGAGGAAAAGAAGGAGGGATTGAGGAGGAGAAAAAAGAGGGAAAGATGAAGAGAATAGAAACGTGGTGCTCAGTGGGAAGTGTCATGGCAGGGGGGGGGGGGTGTGCACAAACTTAAAATTTCCTCCCCCTCTGCACCCCTCTGTTTGGGGTTATGGGGCACCGGACCCCTGTCCCGTGGGTGGCTTGGCTCAGTTGTCGGTTGGGGGGGCTGACGGTGTTGAGATGGGACCATGGCCCCCCCCCCCCCTTCCTGTGGAGATGAGTGTATGATAAATGGAGTCCGCGGCAGAGAAAAGGAGCGGGCTAGCGTCGCGGGCCGGACTCGCTAATTCATTCAGCGCGTGGGAACGCTGTTCTGTTCTTCGCAGGTGTCAGTGCGTGGGACGGGGGGGGGGGGGGGGCTGCGATGTCGCTCGAAAAGCACCTTCTGAGTCTGGTCTATTTCCGTCCGTCTGCTAGCGCTTCCTAACCCGCCCCCCCCCCCCCCCCCCACACCACACACCCTCACCCCCACCCCCACCGCCAATCCCTCAGCCCCCCTCATGCTAAATATACCATCACCCCAACCACACCCCCCCCCCCCTCCCCTGCCCAGATGCAGACTGCGACCTACTTCCCCCCATCCCGCCCCTGTCCTGCTACAGACGCTCCATATTTCAACCCATATACCCCCAAACCACCCCCTCACCTCCCCCCACCCACCCTGCATCCGAGTCTGTACCCTGCACCATTTCCACCTGCAGTTTGTACGCCCCCCCACCACCCCCACCCCCCCCAATCCCTCCAAGGCCCAACCTGTCCTTTCACCCCTGCCCAGCAGTACCTGGGGCATAGACCCTTTCCATCCATTCCGAAACAGCGGCCTGGTGACCAGCTCTGCATTCCCATGAGCCCTTGCCTGAAAGAGGGCGGAGTCTGTGCCGTTGCCGGGGACCTCTCCGTGACTGAGGAGCTCAGCCGGCACGTTCAGGACAGACAGGCGCTCTCACCCCCCTCCCCAGCAGGGGGCACTGCTCTCCAAGTGCAAAATGGAGGAACAGTCAGGAAAAATCACACGCTTCCTGGTGCATTGTGGGAGTTCAGCTGAATCAGGGCCAGCAGATACTGGCTCTCTGTCTCTCACTGTCTCCCCCTCTCTCTTGCAGGTATTCCATCGAGGGCTTTTTGGATAAGAACAAAGATCCACTTTTCCAGGATTTCAAGCGGCTCATGTATAACAGGTGTGGTACATGCATGCGTGCCCACACACACACACACACACACACACACACGTTATTTATAAAGGTCATTGTGCCCCTCGCTGTCTTCCAATGAAAAGGCTTCTATATTGCTGCAGTAATATGGATCTTCCATTACTCTTTCCTGCCCTTTATCTCTTAGCTCCTCTCATTTCTCTCCCCAGTTTCCCCTCCGCGGTCTTCTCCTCCCTCTCTCCTTCACTTTCGTCGCTCACCTCTTTTCACCCTTACTTTACGCCCAGGAGATTTCTTGCTGTAGTCTGCATGAACTGCCACCAAGTCATTGACATTGATGTGCTCTCTCTCTCTCTCTCTCTCTCTCCCTCTCTCCCTCTCTCTCCCTCTCTCTCTCCCCCTCTCTCTCTCTCTCTCCCCCCCCTCTCTCTCTCTCTACCCCACTCTCTCTCTCTCGCAGTGAGGACCCTGTCCTAAAGGAGATGTGGCCAGAGGGTCAGCTGAGCATCACGGAGGTCACCAAGCGCCCCCTAACAGCTGCTACACTTTTTAAGAACTCCATCATCGCCCTGGTGGACAACCTGGCATGCAAGGTCTGAGACACACACACACACACACAAGTACACACGCACGCATGCTCACATACACACATACACACACACAAGTATACACGCACGCACGCTCACATACACACACACACACACACATGCATGCACACATAAACACACACACATACACACACACCCACACACACACATACACACACACACACACACACATGCATGCACACATACACACACACACACACAGACACACGCATGCACACACCCACACACACACACACACACACACACACTAAAACAATGTCATAACATCTGAATAAAAGTGTCATTACATAAGCTATGCTCAAACCGGTCTTGGATCGTTTGTCGTGTTTGTGTTTAAATGTAATGTTCCGGAGTATGCGCGTGATGTGTTTGCTTTTTTGGTTCGGCACTGTTTGACCCTCCCCAGGAGCCGTACTACGTGCGCTGCGTCAAGCCCAACGAGGTGAAGTCCCCCATGCTGTTCGACGTTGCCCGCTGCCAGCACCAGGTGGCGTACCTGGGCCTGCTGGAGAACGTGAGGGTGCGGCGGGCCGGTTTCGCCTACCGGCAACCCTACGCCCGCTTCCTGCAGAGGTCAGCGACCACCGTCCCCCCCCCCCCCCCCCCCCCGCCTCCCCCCTCCCCCTGCCCCCCTGCCCCCCAACCCTACGCCCGCTTCCTGCAGAGGTCAGCGACCACCGTCCCCCCCGCCCCCTGCCCCCTCCCCCTGCCCCCCTGCCCCCCAACCCTACGCCCACTTCCTGCAGAGGTCAGCGACCACCGTCCCCCCCGCCCCCTGCCCCCCTGCCCCCCAGCCCCCAACCATCATCAAACGTGACTGAATTTCTCCTTTTTTTATGAAAAATATTATTTACATTACGTTTATTTGGCAGACGCTTTTATCCAAAGCGACGTACAATAAGTGCATACCGAAGGTCGTTGGGGCAACTGCGAAAACACAGGTCCGATAAGGTACAATACTAATTTTGTACGGTTATTCGTAGCCATGAACACGTTAAGTCCAGTTCACACAGTGAACGTTATTCTGACCTCAGTTATGCTAAGTCAAACTACGAGGCGTTTAAATGCATGATCCAGGTCCAAGGGGGCATTACTGAGGGTTTTATTCGTGGACAGACAGTAATACTCTGCATGCTTGAACGTGACATGAATCTCTGCCATCCCTCAGCTTTCTACCTCATGTTATCTTTCAGCTTAGCTTTTTTTTTTTTGCCTCTTTCTCTTCTTCTGTCACTTTATTTTTCTTTATCGGAACTCTGCGGTCACTAATGTCTCCTCTCCTCTCCCTTGTCTTTACTCCCTTCTTTCCAGAGCGCCTCAGACTGTGACAGAGAATCAGAGTTCCTCATTCATCCATTCTGTGTCTTCATTGGTCCTCGCCTGTCACATGTCTTACCTGTCCTCAAGCCCTTACGTGCATTTACCTGTCCTGACGTCCTCACAAGACCCTTCTCTGCCCCCCATGTCCCCGCTTGACCCCTCCGTCTTCACCTGTGCTCACCTGTCCCCGCCCGTTCGCACCTGTTCCCAGGTACAAGATGACGTGCGAGTACACCTGGCCCAACCACCTGATGGCCACCGACCAGGAGGCGGTCAAGGCCATCATCGACCACCACGGGTTCCAGGGCGACGTGGCGTACGGCCACACCAAGCTGTTCATGCGCTCGCCCCGCTCCCTCTTCACCCTGGAGCAGGAGCGGGCCGCCCTCATCCCCATCCTGGTCCTCTTCCTGCAGAAGGTACGAGGGGGAGGAGCCCCGCCTGCTCCTGCTAGAGGGGGAGGAGCCCCGCCTGCTCCTGCTAGAGGGGGTGGAGCCTGGCCTTGTCATGTTAGAGCGGTGGAGCCTGGCCTACTCCTGTTAGAGGGGGTGGAGCCTGGCCTTATCATGTTAGAGGGGGTGGAGCCTGGCCTTTTCATGTTAGAGGGGGTGGAGCCTGGCCTTGTCATGTTAGAGGGGGTGGAGCCTGGCCTTTTCATGTTAGAGGGGGTGGAGCCTGGCCTTTTCCTGTTAGAGGGGGTGGAGCCTGGCCTTGTCATGTTAGAGGGGTGGAGCCTGGCCTTTTCATGTTAGAGGGGTGGAGCCTGGCCTTGTCATGTTAGAGGGGGCGGAGCCTGGCCTACTCCTGTTACAGGGGGTGGAGCCTGGCCTTTTAGAGGGTTTGAGCCTCATCTCTCTGGGAACGGGCACATTCCAATAAACTGGATAATGCTTGCTGGAGTCATACAAACTTGTGAATCGATTCGCATCGCTCACTGAAATGATTCCCTCAGAAAGAACGAATCACTTGTGAGTGAACCCAGTCCTATGCTTAACGTATGTTGCCTCACAGTGCAACTGTCACGTCCATTTAATTTTAACCTGGATTCTCTGTGGATTGCCCTGCTGCACATGCCCTGCTGTGGCCTTACAGTGAAATCCTGCGTGATATTTCCAGGGAGTGATGTAAGAGACGGCAATGATGACGACGGTGATGACGGTGATGCAGTTAGAGCGATGGCTCTGATTATAGCGGTGCTCGCTCCCATTCGCTCAGCCGCTGCGTCCCGGCGCTGCTCCGTTTCCGTGGTGACCCAGTTCCGCGGCTAGACCTGTTCGGGTCGGGGGGGATCTCTCTCAGGGTCAGGGGCTCGGTGGCCGAGGATCCCAAACACGCGACCCACCCGTTACATTACAGGCATTCGGCAGACGCTCTTATCCAGAGCGACGTGCAACAAAGCGTGTAACCATAACCAGGAACAAGTGTGTCGAAAACCCTAGAGAGAAGTACCGTTCCAAGTGCAGGGAACAACCGCATAGTTTAACACCCGCCAATCGAGTTGCAGACGCTCACCTGCCTTGCCCCCCCCCCCCTCCTCCCCCCCCAGGTGTGGCGAGGGGCGCTGGCGAGGATGCGTTGCCGGCGGATGCGGGCCCTCTACACCATCATGGGCCACTACAAGCGCTACAAGGTCAAGGCCCACTTCTGGGAGGTGGAGAGGAGGTTCGCCAACGTGCGCAACATGGCCGACTACGGCAAGGGCGTGGAGTGGCCCGCCCCGCCCGCCGCCCTCACGCAGTTCCACGCCATCACCAAGCTGCTGCACCGCAGGTCCGTCGCCTCGGTAACCCGTACGTGTGCGCGTGTGCGTGAGAGAGAGAGAGAGAGAGAGAGAGAGAGAGAGAGACCAGATGGGGGTCCTGTGTGGCTCATTTTTTTTAAAACAGTGGCTTGTGTCTCTACCGGTCTATGTATCTGTGTGCTTCAGCCCCTTTCTGTACATAATTGATATGTCGCAGCAGTTGATATATTTTCACATAATTCATATAGTTCCAATATACCACGGACAACTTGGAAGCTGAATTAGTGCATTTGGCTACTTTCATTTAGAATATAAAAAGCTGAGACTCCAACAGCAGATCTGTTTATGTGTGCTTTTCCATGTGGCCTGCGTGACCAGGGAACAAGGGGTTGTGAGGCTGTCTCTGTGTGTGTGTGTGTGTGTGTGCGTGTGTGTGTGTGTATGTATGTTTGTGTGTTTATGTTCCGTGTCCTGTGTGTGTGTGTGTGTGTGCGTGTGTGTGTGTGTGTGTGTGTTAGTGTGTTTGTGTGTTTATATTCCGTGTCCTCTGTGTGTGTGTGTGTGTGTGTGTGTGTTTGCGTGTGCATGCGTGTGTGTGTGCACCCCATGCTCAGTGCTGCTCTCCTGTGTTCCCCAGATGGTGGGCACGGCAGATTATAAAGAACATCCCTCCCTCTGACATGCCGGAGGTCAGGGCCAAGGTGGCCGCCCTGGCGGCCCTGCGGGGGGAACGCGTGGACTGGGGCTGCGACCGCGCCTGGGAGAGAGACTACCTCAGCAACGTGAGCCTGACCCCTGACCTCTCACCCCCTGACCCCTCACTTCCTGATCTCTCACCCCCTGTCCTCTGAACTCTCACCCCCTGTCCTCTCACCCGCTGACCTCTGACCCCCTGTCCTCTCACCCCAACCTCTGACCTCTCACCCCCTGACCCCTCACCCCCTGTCCTCTGACCTCTCACCCCCTGACCTCTCACTCCCTGTCCTATCAGCCCCTGTCCTCTCACCCCCTGACCTCTCACTCCCTGTCCTATCAGCCCCTGTCCTCTCACCCCCTGACCTCTCACTCCCTGTCCTATCAGCCCCTGTCCTCTCACCCCCTGACCTCTCACCCCCTGTCCTCTCACTTCCTGTCCTCTCAGCCCCTGACCTCTCACCCCCTGTCCTCTCACTTCCTGTCCTCTCACCCCCTGACCTCTCACCCCCTGTCCTCTCACTTCCTGTCCTCTCAGCCCCTGACCTCACATTCTGTTTCGACCAATTAGGATCCGCTTTATTAGTCCTTAGACCATTCCAAGACGGATCTATATTAACTTATGCAATGTGAACAGCAGCACGTGTGTGGAAAAACGTGCCTTACGAAAATGAAGCTGGTGTGAAACTCGAAACTGTGTGACAAGCGGGGTAGCCTCTGTCAGTTTAAAGTGGCTGCGGGTTTATGACAGGAGGCTATTAAGTGCCATAGCTGCTAAAAAGCGAGTGTAGAAAACAGGGGCTACGTTTAGAGCTGCCGCAGTCATGACGACACGGCGAGGAGGAGACATCCGAACGTCGGTGACGCACGACAGCGGGACCCCTGTGGTGCGCGCCGTTTCTCCGTCGCGTCCGCCGTTCGGCTCCTCTGACGCTCCTCCCTAACGACCGCGGCAAGCTTTTTAACCGACATCACGCGCGGCCCATTTGGGAGCTAATCGAATATCACCGGACCTGGAGCGCGGCCACGCCCGTGCCTCATCGAGCTGCCCACACCCCCCCCCCAAAAAAAAACAAAGGCCTTCCTGTCTGCCTGCCACTCACCCGTCTCGTGCATTCAATTATCCAATCGCTGCTCGCCGAACTCATTAACCGACCAATCAGGCTATGTCGGGTTTGTGCAGGAGCTTCAGTTTCGTGCAGCCAATCGCAGCTGCCGGGGGAATCATTGCTGAGTTTTAATTAAGGAAACGATCACATGATGGTTAAACATGTGTGTGACGATGTGTCATCACCATGGTGTGGAAAGCAGGTAACATGTATTATGATGACACTAAAAAACAAGAAAGTCTATCTTACGCACACATACGATATCTAACATTCATAAAAATATGAATCTAAAATCTAAAATGCAAAGAATCCCAGAATCCTTAGTATCGGTTTAACCGTGAATGCAGCAAGGCCAAGCAGATAAAAGAACAGCGTGCTACGCCCTGTGAGTGGTGCTACACCCTGTCTGTGAGTCTGTGAATGGTGTCAGTTGACGTTTCCATGGTTTCATTGCAGGCCAGAGATTGCCCCCAGACCAGCTCAAACTTTGTGCGCATCTCCAAAGAGCTGAAGAACAAAGACCAGTTCAACAGCATCCTCTTCTCAGGGTTCGTACGCAAGGTAAGCGTCTACCCTCGTACCCCCCCCCCCCCACTAGCACAGCGCCGCCCTTGTGGACACGCTTTGAAGCACTCACATACAGACACAATAATATATGTGCAATAACACGCACATACAGAGTTACAAACTCATGGGCATGCACACACACACACACACACACACACACACAGATACACACTCAGAAACAGAAGCTGCAGTTGTTCTGTGGACTAAATGCGGAGAGGTGTTAAAATAACCCAATAATTCGACGAAAAAACTACAAATACAAGCAATTTCTGAAATCAAAGAAGGCCTCACTGTCATTGCACAGATAAACAGGACGTGCTGCACCAGCACATTAG